>NC_057806.1:559722373-559882524 GCF_018294505.1 Triticum aestivum
AGTTTAAAAAAAATTAAAAAAATGATGGAAATGTCAAAAAAATAAAAGAAAAAAAGTTTCCCATGTGATATGTGGTCTAGTTGTTGTGAAAATTTACAAATATGAATTTCGACTTTATTTGCGAAATCTCTCGAGAATTTGTAAAATGGGCATAACTTTTGCGTACGAACTCGGATAAAAAGTTCTTTTATATGAAAAATCATCTACTCGAAAAGTTACATCCGAATTTAACAGCGCTAAACATTTTCAAAATCCTCAAAAACCTAACAGAAAAAAAGATACGGGGATTTTAAGATCTGGAGAGGCAAAAAAATTCAAAAAAAATTCAAACTTACTAATGGTGCACCTACCCATGGTGCGCTATTACTATCTTCCCGCCTTCAAAATTCAATAAGTCAAAAAAATAAAAATAAAATACTAATGGCGCACCTGCCCATGGTGCGCCATTAGTATCTTCCCGCCTTCAAAATTCAAAATAAATCAAAAAAATAAAAAAAAGTTAGTAATGGCGCACCTGCCCGTGGTGCGCCATTACTATGTCGTATATATGGCTGAGCGTGGTCCTCTCCTCCTTACCTCTTCATTCTTATCCTCCACTCCACCTCTCCTCCACTCCATATCCTCCTCTCATCCACTCCATCTTCCCTTCTCTCCTCCACCATACTACCCTCCTCCTCTCCGGCGGCCTCCTCCTCCTCCTCTCCGGCAACCTCCTCCTCCTCCTCCCTCCTCTCCTCCCCTCCCCTCCCCTCACGGTTTCTCCTCCCTCCTCTCCGGTGAGCTCCTTCTCCCTCCTCTCCAGTGAACTCCTCCTCCTCCTCTCCGGCGATGTAGGCGAGCGCCTCTCCGGTGACCTCCTCCTCCTCCTCTCTGGCGAACTCCTCTCCGGCAAAAGAACACGGCAAAAGAACGTACAAGATCCAAAAACAGGAACAAAATTTGAAAAAATATCATGCCAAAAAATGAGCAAAAAAACGAGCAAAAAATGGGCAATGGCGCACGGTGGGGGTTAGACGGTGCGCCACTACTATTTTCCCGCTTTAAAAATTCAAAAATACTAATGGCGCACCAGTGGCCTATACTAATGGCGCACCAGTGGCCTATACTAATGGTGCACCGTGGCCTATACTAATGGCACACCACTGGTGCGCCATTAGTGAAAAATACTAGTGGCGTGATACTAATGGCGCACCAGTGATGCGCCATTAGTAGGCAAAACTGGTGCGCCATTAGTAGCCCTTTTCCTAGTAGTGAAAGCAAGAAGGCTTCTCGAAGCCTGTCTATCTACATAGGGCCCTCCATGGCCAGGATCACCACCTAGGTGGCAAGTCACTCATCGACGTCGAGGTCTACATAAAACCCATCGGAGGGGGCGGTGTTGTCGTCTAAAAACAGTAATTAAGCAAACATGAGTACAAAGGTACTCAGCAAGACTTACATCAGAACCTACTATACATGCTCATTCTCAAGAAGGTGGTGGAGTTATTGCAGCAAGCCAGCTTTGACTCTTGGCTAAGCTATCCTACGAGACTCCACTAGTAAAATAGTTTTCGCACACGAGTCCACTAATCACCAACACAATGCTCCACCGGGGATCCTCCCTCGTCATCCTACGAGAGGGCCATCCTCGGTACTCACACTTATCTTGAGTCTTTTAGTAGTATCCATTAACTTGTCTATGAACTGTATAGGCAACCAAGTAGTCCTTTACCACGAATGCGGCTATTCGAATAGATGATGTTAACCCTGTAGGGGTGTATTTCTTCATACACGCTCTCACCACTTACCGCCGTTTACACGACATGTACTCGGCAACCTTCAAGCGGAAGCCCAACGAGGGTGTCGGCCACGGCCTACCTAAACACTCAAGTCTCTAGTCTAGGTTTATCGCCTACCCAGGTTCCATCCGCAGGTAGTCCGGCCAAGGTTTCCACATACGGCCCCGAACGATGTGAACAGGGTCCTGAAATGCCAAACGGGCGCCCGGCATACCCGGCCACGGTGTATCTACCGCAAGATAGCCCACCCCTAGGGTCAGCGCTATGCACGGCCGCCAACACATAACCTACAATCACCAGAAACTATTTGCAACTCCTGGACAGAGTATTAGGGTGATTAAGAAGCCGAGAGGGTCAATTAAGGATCCCAATGCATGGTAGTAGTTGATTCTTAAAATCACACATACAGATCTCAGTTCTTAGGGACGGCCTCAATGAAACAACCCACCATGTACTCCTACATGGCCTCTCATCGATACCTTTACCAAATCATGTTCAGCACATCCCTCACATTACAGACATAATCATTTCACTCTAGCCCATCACCCAGATGAACCATACCTGACACAACTCTAAGTATAGTAGGCATAGCAAGGTAGGAAACACATACATGGCTCAATCAACTCCTACACATGCTAGTGGGTTTCATCTAGTTACTATGGCAATGACAGGTCATGCAGAGGATAAGGGTTCAACTACCGTAGCACACAGCAGTTTGAATCGCGTTGTCTTAATGTAGTAAACAAGAGCAAAAGCGAGAACATGGGTTTGTATCGGAATGATCAATGGTTGCTTGCCTGATGGAGTGGTAGTAGGGTACTGCCCTTCAGTTGGATACTCGGAGATATCCTCGGAGGCAGAACCTACCACGAAGGACACACAACACATAATCAACACATGACAATATGCAACAATATGATGCATGCTATGACATGGAAATATGATGTGTCATGCCTAATGCAATGTGAAACAAGTTGAAAAGGGTCCATTTGAATTAAAGATTCAAATGAAGGTTAAAGTTCTTATGCATAAAAAGTGTATTATCTTGTTTCCCCTAAATAGCAAGGTTAAAGTGGGTTTTCATGCATGAAACCATTACAGATGGATAGATTGAATTTTTCTGATCATTTTTCATATATAATTTGTTTGATTTGGAGCTATGGTTGATTTTCTATGATTTTTAGAAGTTTTGGCTACTTTCTGGAATTTCCTATAAAAAAATAAATCCAGAAAATGAATAATTGCGTCAGCACTGCGTCATTGTGATGTCAGCGAGTCAAAGGCGCCAGGGCCAGTCAAACCTGACTGGTGGGCCCTGTCTGTCAGTGTCTCAGCTAACTAACAGGATTAAGTTAACACTAACTAACTGTCAGTGGGGCCTGGGCCCACATGTTAGTGACTAAACTAATTATAATTAGTTAGCATTAATCATAAACTAATTAACAGGCCGGCCCCACCTGTCATAGGATCAGGGGGGAAGTCAACCTGGGCCCACACGTAAGTCCACGGGTCAAAACATGGTCAACTCGCCGGCGTTTAGCTGCCGGCGACACAAACCGCGGAGGAGATCTTCGAAAATCGCCGTCCGGCGATGGTTAAACGCGCGGCTAGGCTTGCTCGACTCCTGGGAGTGCGCCGCATCTAGTGGTGCCACTGGTTGGAGCTGGTGTGGCCGGGAACAACGGCGGCGAGCACGTCCGCGGCGGACGGAGTTCGGGCCTCGGTGGAAAACATGCTAGGTTGCACAACAGGACATGGGGGTGGCCGCGTTCGACTCGTGGGGATGTACTGAGTGCAGTGGTGAGCTCGGGTGCAAGCTTGCACGGCCGTGGCCACGGTGGAGACATGGCCGGCGGCGAGGAGCTATCGGCTCCGATGGCCATGGTTGTTAGAGGATGCGGACGGGTGCGGGGAGAGGGGGAAACGGTGGCGAAGCTCACAGCGATCACGAAGAGGGGCTCGGCTTGCTCGGAGACGGCTTGGCGACGGCGAATCCGTCGATGGAGTCCGGCGGCCGTGCTCGGGGAAGACGACTCGTGGAGGCGATGTGGGGCTCCCGCGGTGGCGTGGGTCGGGGTGGAAGGAAGAGGGGGTCGAGGCGGAGCCTCTGGGCTGGTCAGAGAAGCGAGGGAGAGGCGGTGGCCGCGGTGGTGCTTGTCAGCGGTGACGGCTGCGCTCGGCAGAGGATGGGGAGAGAGCCAGAGGGGGGAGAGGGGCACGGGGAGAGTGGGGAAAGTGAGAGGGGGACGAGAGGGAGTGCGTGGCACTCGTAGAGGACGTCCTGGGCGTCGGCAGAAGCAGGAGGTGGCCGGCGTGTGGCTGCGGGCGCCGGCTACGCGCCTCTCGTCCTCCTGGTGAGAGCAGGAGGATGACTGGCGGGAGCCAGTGGGCTGGGCCGAGCTGGGCAGGCCGACAGGTAACTCTAACTCTCTCTCTCTCTCTCTTTCTGTTTTGCTTTATTTATTTCCTGCTATGTGTATTGAAATAGAATAAATACTATTTCATTTCCAAAAACTCTGGAAATATTCAGAGGCACAATTGGGAATATTCTCAACTGCCTAAAAATGCTTCCAAGATTATTTGAGCACTTTAAAATATTTATAGAATTTAAAATGCCCAAATTCAAATACTTATGGCTTGTTCAAAAAATCCAGAATTGCTCCATAAATTGCAAGACCATTTTTGGCAGAGGTTTTAGTCAAGACCAAAAATGGTGGGCTTTTATGAAGGGCATTTTGGGTTCATTGAAATTCCAATTGTTGGAGATTAGCATTTCAGGGGGGGTGTTGGGGTTGGTTATGCCCCATTTGAAGTTTAAAAGAAATTTAAACATGATGCACAAGTTCATCCAATCCTAATGCATGACTAAAACCAGGGATGTGACAACTCACCCCCACTCAAAAGAATCTCGTCCCGAGATTTAGGATCCTCCGGGAAGAAGGTGGGGTACTCGAGTCGAAGACGATCCTCCCTTTCCCAAGTGGCTTCTTTCTCGGAATGGTGTGACCATTGAACCTTGAGAAATTTGATATTATGGCGTCGAGTGGTATGCTTGGCTTGATCAAGGACACGAATGGGATATTCCCGATATGAGAGGTTATCTTGTAGATCAAGCGTTTCGTGGTCCACTCCATGGATAGGATCCGCGAAGCAACGCCTGAGTTGAGAAACGTGGAAGGGATCATGAACTCTGAAAAGATTCGAGGGTAGTTCCAATTGGTAGGCAACTTCTCCTCGTTTGGAAAGAATGCAAAAGGGTCCAATGTAACGAGGAGCCAATTTGCCTTTGATACCGAAATGATGGGTTCCCTTTAACGGAGTAACCCGAAGGTAAGCCTTCTCGCCGACTTCATAAGTCATGAGCTTATGTTTACGATCATATTGGCTCTTTTGACGAGATTGGGTTGTTTTCAATTTCTCATGAATAACGTGAACCTGCTCTTCTGCTTCCTGAATCATATCCGGGCCAAAGAGTTGTCTTTCCCCGGTTTCTGACCAGTTAAGAGACGTTCGACATTTTCGTCCATAGAGAACTTTGAAAGGAGCTTTTCCCAAGCTAGCTTGATAACTATTGTTATAGGCAAACTCCACGAATGGAAGGCATTTCTCCCAACCCATTCCGAATGAGATGACAGAAGCTCGGAGCATATCTTCCAGTATTTGATTGACTCGCTCTACTTGACCACTTGATTGAGGATGGAAGGCGGTGCTAAAAGAGAGATGAGTTCCCATAGCATTTGGAAACTTTCCCAAAATCGAGAGGTGAAGAGACTCCCACGGTCTGAGTTAATTTCCAATGGGACACCATGAAGAGATACTATTCAGGAGATGTATAAATCAGCTAGCTGGCTAGCGGTGATACTCTCACGAACAGGTAGGAAATGGACTACTTTGGAAAGACGGTCGATCACGACGAAGATGGCATTATTCCCTCTCTTGGTCCTGGGAAACGCAGTAATGAAATCCATATTGATTTTATCCCATTTCCACTCAAGAATAGCCAAAGGTTGAAGGGTGCCAGCAGGCCGTTGATGCTCTGCTTTAATACGACGACAGACGTCGCAGCTAGCAATGTATTGAGCAATTTCTCTCTTCATCCTAGTCCACCAAAACCTCTGGCGTTGGTCTTGATACATTTTAGTACTACCGGGATGAATGGTGAGACGGGATTCATGAGCTTCCTTAAGAATCAACTGGCGTAAATGTTGTTTCTTGGGAACCACCAAGCGGTTCTCGAAGAAGACAACACCTCGCTCATCCATGGAAAAACATTTAGCAACTCCGCTAGCGATGTTTTCCTTAATCCTAGATATGCCCTTATCATACCGCTGGGCGGTTATGATCTGATCCATAAGATTAGGCTTCTCCACCAGGGTGGATAGAAATCCTTGAGGAACAATGTGAAGATTAAGCTTACGGAATTCCTCATGGAGAAGTGGTTGACTTTGTTTTAACATCAGGTTGTTACAATAGGACTTACGACTTAGCGCATCAGCCATGACATTGGCTTTGCCCAGTGTGTAAGTTATTCCTAAGTCATAATCCGAGATCAACTCGACCCAACGTCTTTGCCTGAGATTCAAATACGGTTGGGTGAAGATATATTTCAAACTTTGGTGATCGGTGAAGATCTCGCAACGATTACCGAGGAGGTAATGTCACCAAGTTTTGAGTGCATGGATTACAGCTGCAAGCTCTAGATCATGTGTGGGATAATTTTCCTCATGTGCGTGTAATTGTTGTGAGGCATAGGCAATTACCTGACAATCTTGCATTAGTATGAAACCTAGTCCTTATCGCGAGGCATCACAATAGATAATAAAGTCCTTGGAGAAATCTGGTGGTACCAGTACGGGAGCAGATGTCAGGCGTCTTTTCAGTTCCTGAAAGCTGAACTCGCACTGTGGGGTCCACTCGAACTTTTTATCTTTCTTGAGGTGTTCATTTAGAGGTTTAGCAACCTTGGAGAAATTCTCGACAAAGCGGCGGCAATAGCTCGCTAAACCAAGGAAGCTCCGAACTTGCTTGACCGTCTCAGGTGGAGTCCAATCAAGGATGGCTTGAACTCGCTCGGGATTGACAGCAATACCCTTACCAGAGATTACATGGTCTAAATAGGTCACTTGTGGCAACCAAAATTCACACTTGGAGAATTTGGCATAAAGGCGATGCTCTCGAAGTTTCGTCAATACCAGCCTTAGATGTTCGACATGTTCCTCTTCTTTCTTGGAGTAGATGAGTATGTCATCGAGGTAAACTATGACGGATTTATCCAAATACTCCATGAAGACCGAGTTCATTAACCGAGAGAAGGTGGCTGGGGCATTGGTTAAACCGAAGGACATAACGGTGTACTCATATTGGCCATAACGAGTAACAAAGGCCGTTTTGGGAATGTCCCCGTTTCTAATTTTGGTTTGATGGTAGCCCAACCTCAAATCCATCTTGGAAAAGACTGAGGATCCAGCAAGCTGATCATACAGATCATAGATCCCGGAAAGCGGATACTTGTTCTTGATAGTGACCAAGTTGACAGGTCGGTAATCTACAACCATCCGATCCGTTCCATCCTTCTTCTTGACGAAGAGGACGGGGCAAGCCCAAGGAGAGGAACTAGGACGGATGAAACCCTTTTTCAAGGACTCATCGAGTTGGTTCTTAAGCTCGGCTAGTTCTAAGGGTGCCATCTTATAGGGTCTTCTAGAAATTGGAACGGTTCCTGGAACAAGGTCTATCACGAACTCGACATCCCTGTCAGGTGGAACACCAGGCAGTTCTTCTGGAAAGACATCCGGAAAGTCTCGGACTACCAGAATATCCTCAAGGTCTGGAAGGGGGTTGGCATTTAGGGAGTAAAGCTGGCGCTTGGCCACTCGAGTTAAGACATTGACTGTCTTGCCCGATGGGTGAGTAAGTTGAACGGTTCTAGTGGCACAATCAATCTTAGCATAATGAGCTGACATCCAGTCCATACCCAAGATGATGTTAATGTCCGAGGACTTGAGAGCTATTAAGGATGCAAGGAAGAAAAGTCTATCGACAAGAATTTCGTTCCCATGGCTTACTCTAAAAGTTTGCCATCTAGAGCCAGGGGTTTGAATTTCCATGGTAGTGGGCATGTCACAGAATGTTGTGTTATGCAATCGAGCATAGTTCTCGGATATGAATGAATGAGATGCTCCAGTATCAAAAAGAACAGATGCCGGATGGCAATTAACAAGGAGCGTACCAAGGACGACATTAGGATCCTCATGAGCCTCCTCGGCTGAAACATAGTTGACATGGCCACGTGCAGTGGTGACCGGTTTGGCGTAGAATGTCTTTCCCGCTGGCTTACCACGGCCAACGGACTTTCCAGACTGATTGGGGTTGTTGTTCTGGGGACACTCTCGACTATAGTGACCGGGCTCTCCACACTTGAAACATGTCACAACATTGGGGCGTGGAGCAGCATTAGCAGCGGGGCCACCATAGGGCTTGGGCGGTGCAAACTGCTGGTTGGGACGAGGCGCCTCAAAAGATGGCCTCGGAATGAACCTAGGTGGCAGTGCCGTGCTTGGAATCCACACCCGGCGCTTCTGAGATCCAGAGCCGGATGAAGAGCCAAAATCACGAGAGTGCTTGCGTGAAGCGTCATAGTTAGACTGGCCTGTCTCAGCACTGATGGCTTTATTGACCAACTTCTGAAAGGAGGTGCACTCGTGCAGACGAAGATCGCGGCGAAGTTTAGGGCTAAGTCCCTTGCGGAACCTTGCCTGCTTCTTGGCGTCGGTGGATACCTCTTCAGGAGCATATCGTGCCAGATTCCCAAATTCACGACTATATGCATCCACAGTCAGTCTTCCTTGGGTGAAATTGCAGAACTCTTCCCTCTTGCGATCTATGAGACCTTCCGGAATGTGATGCTCACGGAAAGCCTCACTGAATTCAGCCCAAGTAGTGATCTGGCCGACCGGGCGCATAGCTTCAAAATTTTCCCACCAAAGGCTAGCAGGGCCTTCGAGGTGATAGGCAGCATAAGTAACCTTATCAGCTTCGGCTACGTTGGCAGAACGTAGCTTGTGGGTGATGCTGCGAAGCCAGTCATCCGCGTCGAGGGGCTCGACGGAATGGTTAAACTTTGGTGGGTACAACTTGATGAAGTCATTGATTGACACCAAGTCATTTCGCTGATGGCATAAAGTGTTCTGCTCAATCCGCTCCAGCAAGCGGTTAGTCTCACGCTTGTTTCTTTCCGCCTCCAGCATCACTTCGGCTAGAGAAGGCGGGTGAGGCAGATTTTCACCCCTAACTACACTGGCTTACCCCTGCTCCGGGGCAGCAGGGTTGCTGCGGGTGTTGACCATCCTAGGAGAAAACAAGACAACGGTTTAGATAAGGTTGGCACAAACTTAGCAAGGAAGTGCAGAATGTAATGGATAACATGGAATGCTAAGATGTTCATTGCACGACATGGTAATATAGAAACTGCCATATATATACCATTGGTCATACACACCGTACATAGTTTAGTACAAGCCCAGGCTCGAGTACAACTATGGTGAAAGACATTTCATCTCATCGAAGGCATTCCAAGCTCCTATACATTATTTTCCTACACCTCCGGAGCGTGATACACACCAAGTCGTATCCCATGGTCACGCGGGACTGTGGAGAATACAACTACTACAATACTAGTGAAACTACTACTAGCTCAGACGGCTCCATAGTAATCCTCATAGAAGTCGCCACCAAAACCTGGAAGTGGAACATGATCATCTAGGAACAGACGGTCCTGCGGAGCCTGCGGACCATAGGGACTCGGATGTGGCTTTGGTCCCACAGGTGGTGGCAGACGGGGACCACGAGGAGGGGTGATGCCTCCTACATCGCGCCACTCCATACAATCTGGCAATCCAGACCGTATAGGGTACAGATCCCTCAGATCCATGTATCCTGCCTGTACCACAGGTGCAAACTGAGTCAAAGTGGCCCAGTGATCAGTACGAGAGTTAAAAAGCTCCATACGCAAGGCCCGATTTTCGCGGTCCTTATCCTCGAGCATCTCGGTAGTGGTGCAGAGTAGTGACTCCTCATGTGTGGGGTCAGCATAGATAGCCTGGAGATACCCTTGCACTCCCGGAAGTGAAGCTGGCATATAACGGAAGTCGGTGTTCCGAAGCAGGCCAGTCCGGACTCGCATGATGGTCATCATGGAATAGGCAGCATCCTGCACAGCCATCTCAACAGTAACCCCGAGTCCATAGGAACAGTGAAGGGGCTCAGTGGCTCCAGGATAAGAGGGATATATCCTGACGGTACAGAGGTACTGGCTCTGGTTGAAGTCTCAGAATTGCTCTTCAACAGTGTATTCGGGATACCAACGGTAACCCGTCTCGATCATTACCCGGACTAACATAGCAGTATGACCATGCACATCGAGGCACCGGGTCAGGTGAACCACTTGGTTTTGAGCACGAGTGGCCATCTGAAAGCACAACCACAACGCAAAGACATTAGAATTTCTAGGGAAAATTGAACAGCATAACAGCTGTAAATGCTCAGAAAAGGATTTGAGACATCCACAACAGTTTGCAATACCACTCAACAACATCATATCAAGGTTCTGATTCAACTGGCAACATACTAAAAGTAGTAGAAACTGTACTGAGGCTTGTAACAACAATCCTATAAGCTACTACAAATTAGTAACACGTGAACCTGATAGAAGAAGAGAGCCTAGTCCTTAACCCATGTTGAATGAGAAGAGAATGAATCAGATCAGAGGGCATAAGGTAAAGGAGTAAAAGAGCCTTACGTTGCCTCCCACAATCAATTCCCCTCCATTTAACTAAAGCATTTCTAGAATCGACATCGACTAGTTTGTCTCAACGAACCTATAGGCAGTCCGGCTCTGATGCCAACGCTGTCAGGACCCCGATTCCAAGTCACATCGATCTAGCCGGTAACACCTCATATCACATTGCGGCCTCACGCACGGTATCCCCACGGGTGTCGCCTTACCATGGCCCGGGACCGTTTGCGCCTTTTGGCTCACGTATATGATAGTGTTGCTAGCATCCATATGACAGCGAACCTGGGCCGACATGGCTAGTCGTGATCCCAAAGCGGCACTGACCGATGGAGACAGGCATATGTGAATCATATCGAGCATGTCGGTCATCAGCTTGTGAATCCGGGCTGTAGCACGGGGCTAACAGGACTCCGGGGAACCCGGGCTGTAGCAGGCTAGGCAGGACTCCAGAAGTCACTGCGTGACATTTCCCCGAAGGGACAGACATAGGAACAAAGTGAAACACATTCCGGCCAGTCGAGTGTCCTGAGCAGTAGTGCTGGGCTAGCAGGACTCCGGTGAACCGGGCTATAGCGGACTACTATGGCTCGAGGAGCACTAGACTACATTTCCCCATAAGAAAGGCTGCCAAGGATAAACAACTAGATTGTCGGATCCCACACATACCAAGCATTTCAATCATACACACAATATGCTCGATATGTGCAAATACAACATGGCATCACAACAAAACTCTACAACTCAAGTACTTTACTTAAAGGTTCCAAAGAGCCATACATAACATGTTCATACAGGTAGGGGTCACATGACCCGACAGTTAAGTCATACAAGCATACAAGCACATGCGGAAGCAAATAGTCTGAGTACAGACACTAGAAAGCAAGAAGGCTTCTCAAAGCCTGTCTATCTACATAGGGCCCTCCATGGCCAGGATCACCACCTGGGTGGCAAGTCGCTCATCGATATCGAGGTCTACATAAAACCCATCGGAGGGGGTGGTGTTGTTGTCTGAAAACAGTAATTAAGAAAACATGAGTACAAAGGTACTCAGCAAGACTTACATCATAACCTACTATACATGCTCATTCTCAAGAAGGTGGTGGAGTTATTGCAGCAAGCCAGCTTTGACTCTTGGCTAAGCTATCCTACGAGACTCCACTAGTAAAATAGTTTTCGCACACGAGTCCACTAATCACCAATACAATACTCCACCGGGGATCCTCCCTCGTCATCCTACGAGAGGGCCATCCACGTACTCACACTTATCTTGAGTCTTTTAGTAGTATCCATTAACTTGTCTATGAACTGTATATGCAACCAAGTAGTCCTTTACCGCGGATGTGGCTATTCGAATAGATGATGTTAACCCTGCAGGGGTGTACTTCTTCATACACGCTCTCACCACTTACCGCCGTTTACATGACATGTACTCGGCAACCTTCAAGCGGAAGCCCAACGAGGGTGTCGGCCACGGCCTACCTAAACACTCAAGTCTCTAGTCTAGGTTTATCGCCTACCCAGGTTCCATCCGCAGGGAGTCCGCCCAAGGTTTCCACATACGGCCCCGAATGATGTGAACAGGGTCCCGAGATGCCAAACGGGCGCCCAGCATACCCGGCCACGTTGTATCTACCGCAACATAGCCCACCCCTAGGGTCAGCACTACGCACGGCCACCAACACATAACCTACAAACACCAGAAAGTATTTGCAACTCCTGGACAGAGTACTAGGGTGATTAAGAAGCCGAGAGGGTCAATTAAGGATCCCAATGCATGGTAGTAGCTGATTCTTAAAATCACACATATAGATCTCTGTTCTTAGGGATGACCTCAATGAAACAACCCACCATGTACTCCTACATGGCCTCTCATCGATACCTTTACCAAATCATGTTCAACACATCCCTCACATTACCGACATAATCATTTCACTCTAGCCCATCACCCAGATGAACCAGACCTGACACAACTCTAAGCATAGCAGGCATAGCAAGGTAGGAAACCCATACATGGCTCAATCAACTCCTACACATGCTAGTGGGTTTCATCTAGTTACTGTGGCAATGACAGGTCATGCAGAGGATAAGGGTTCAACTACCATAGCACACAGCAGTTTGAATTGCATTGTCTTAATGCAGTAAACAAGAGCAGAACCGAGAACATGGGTTTGTATCAAATGATCAATGGTTGCTTGCCTGATGGAGTGGTAGTAGGGTACTGCTCTTCAGTTGGATACTCGGAGATATCCTCGGAGGCAGAACCTACCACGAAGGACACACAACACATAATCAACACATGACAATATGCAACAATATGATGCATGCTATGACATGGAAAATGATGTGTCCTGCCTAATGCAATGTGAAACAAGTTGAAAAGGGTCCATTTGAATTAAAGATTCAAATGAAGGTTAAAGTTCTTATGCATAAAAAAGTGTATTAGCTTGTTTCACCTAAACAACAAGGTTAAAGTGGTTTTTCATGCATGAAACCATTACAGATGGATAGATTGAATTTTTCTGATCATTTTTCATATATAATTTCTTTGATTTAGAGCTATGGTTGATTTTCTATGATTTTTAGAAGTTTTGGCTATTTTCTAGAATTTCCTATATAAAAATAAATCCAGAATGAATAATTGCGTCAACACTGCGTCACTGTGATGTCAGCGAGTCAAAGGCGCCAGGGCCAGTTGAACCTGACTGGTGGGCCCTGTCTGTCAGTGTCTCAGCTAACTAACATGATTAAGTTAACACTAACTAACTGTCAGTGGGGCCTGGGCCCACATGTCAGTGACTAAACTAATTATAATTAGTTAGCATTAATCATAAACTAATTAACAGGCCGGCCCCACCTGTCATAGGCTCAGGGGGGAAGTCAACCTGGGCCCACACGTTAGTCCACGGGTCAAAACATGGTCAACTCGCTGGCGTTTAGCCGCCGGCAACACAAACCGCGGCGGAGATCTTCGGAAATCACCGTCCGGCGATGGTTCAACGCGTGGCTAGGCTTGCTCGACTCCTGGGAGTGCGCCACATCTAGTGGTGCCACTGGTTGGAGCTGGTGTGGCCAGGAACAACGGCGGCGAGCACGTCCGCGGCGGCCGGAGTTCGGGCCTCGGCGGAAAACATGCTAGGTTGCACAACACGTCGTGGGGGTGGCCGCATTCGACTCGTGGGGATGTACTGAGTGCAGTGGTGAGCTCAGGTGCAAGCTTGCACGGCCGTGGCCACGGTGGTGACATGGCCGGCGGCGAGGAGCTATCGGCTCCAATGGACATGGTGGTTAGAGGACACGGACAAGCACGGGGAGAGGGGGAAACGGTGGCGGAGCTCACAGCGATCACGAAGAGGGGCTCGGCTTGCTCGGATACGGCTTGGCGATGGCGAATGCGTCGATGGAGTCCGGCGGCCGTGCTCGGGGAAGACGACTCGTGGCGGCGATGTGGGGCTCCCGCGGTGGCTTGGCTTGGGTGGAAGGAAGAGGGGGTCGAGGCGGAGCCTCTTGGCCGGTCAGAGAAGCGAGGGAGAGGCGGTGGCCGCGGTGGTGCTTGTCGGCGGCGATGGCTGCGCTCGGCAGGGGATGGGGAGAGAGCCAGAGGGGGGGAGAGGGGCATGGAAAGAGTGGGGAAAGTGAGAGGGGGACGAGGGGGAGTGCGTGGCACTCGTAGAGGACGTCCTAGGCGTCGGCAGAAGCAGGAGGTGGCCGGCGTGTGGCTGCGGGCGCCGACCACGCGCCTCTCGTCCTCCTGGCGAGAGGAGGAGGATGACTGGCGGGAGCCAGTGGGCTGGGCCGAGCTGGGCCAGGCCAGGCCGACAGGTAACTCTAACTCTCTCTCTCTCTTTCTGTTTTTCTTTATTTATTTCTTGCTATGTGTATTGAAATATAATAAATACTATTTCATTTCCAAAAACTCTGGAAATATTCAGAGGCATAATTGGGAATATTCTCAACTGCCTAAAAATGCTTCCAAGATTATTTGAGCACTTTAAAATATTTATAGCATTTAAAATTCCCAAATTCAAATACTTATGTCTTGTTCAAAAAATCCAGAATGGCTCCATAAATTGCAAGACCATTTTTGGCAGAGGTTTTAGTCAAGACCAAAAATGGTGGGCTTTTATGAAGGGCATTTTGGGTTCATTGAAATTCCAATTGTTGGAGATTAGCATTTCAGGGGGGGGGTGTTGGGGTTAGTTAGGCCCCATTTCAAGTTTAAAAGAAATTTAAACATGGTGCACAAGTTCATCCAATCCTAATGCATGACTAAAAGCAGGGATGTGATAGGCACTACGCCAATGATTGTCCGGAATTGAAGAACGGAAATGGCAATGGAAGCGCTGGGAAGAAGCCCAACCCTTTCAACAGGGGACAAGTGAACCACGTGAACGTGGAGGAGGTTGAAGAGCAGCCTGATGCAGTTATCGGTAAGTTTTTGGTTAAGTCATTTACCGCCCTTGTTTTATTTGATACTGGTGCATCGCATTCATACATTTCAAGGGGATTTGTGGACAAGTTTAAGTTACCCACCTTATCCCTTAGGACACCCTTGCTAGTGAGCTCACCCGGTGCAGAGTATATGGCCAGCCGATGGTGCAATCGGATACCTTAACCATTGGTAGCCATGTTTTCCCCTCAGACCTAATAATTTTGGAGTCGCAAGGATTGGATGTGATACTAGGAATGGATTGGTTATTGAAGTATGGTGGAAACATTGACTGTTCTAGCAGATCAATTCTACTCACCACTGCGGAGGGAAAAAGGATCAAGTATGTATCTAGGCATGCGCCTAGGAGGACTCAAGTAAATTCTCTCTCGGGAGTTGTTCAGGAGGAAGTGCCGGTAGTGAAGGATCACCCTAATGTATTTCCATAGGAATTACCAGGCATACCGCCAGATTGAGATATTGAGTTTTTGATAGAGCTATTGCCAGGCACCAGACCAATATCGAAGAGACCGTACCGGATGCCCGTAAATGATCTGTAAGAGATCAAGAAGCACATTAAGGAGTTTTTGGACAAAGGTTACATTCGACAAAGTTCGTCACCATGGGGATCCCTAGTGCTCTTGGTTGAGAAGAAGGATGGATCGTTAAAAATTGTTGTTAATTATCGTGCGTTGAATAAAGTGACGATCAAGAACAAGTACCCACTGTCGATGATCAATGATTTGTTTGACCAGATGTAAGGAGCTAAAGTGTTTTCGAAGATCGATTTGCGATCAGGATATCACTAACTGAAGATTCGAGAAAAGGATATACCAAAAACAGCTGTCACCACAAGGTACAGGTTATATGAGTATACGGTTATGTCATTTGGACTAACTAACCCCCTGCCTATTTCATGAGTATGATGAACAAGGTGTTCATGGAGTTCTTGGATAAGTTTGTCGTGGTATTCATCGGTGACATCCTAGTATACTCGAAGAATGAAGAGGAGCACAAGGAGCATTTTCGTTTAGTTCTCGAGAAGCTCAGGGAACATCAGTTATATGCCAAGTTCAGCAAATGTGAGTTTTGGTTGAAGGAAGTTGGATTTCTCGGACATGTTATATCAGGAGAAGGTATAGTAGTGGATCCTACCAAGGTTCAGTCAGTCACCGAGTGGTTGGCACCCACCTCAGTTGGAGAGATCCGCAGTTTTCTTGGACTCGCGGGATACTAACGGAAATTTATTGAGAATTTCTCCAAGATTGTGAAGCCTATGACGAAATTGTTGAAGAAAGATACCAAGTTCCATTGGACAGATGAATGTGAAGCAAGTTTCCAGGAGTGGAAGAAACGTTTGACTACAGCCCCAGTGATAATTATGCCGGATATACGCAAGGATTTCCAAGTGTATTACGACGCCTCATCACTACAAAAAAATACACTTCCGTGATGATACATGTTTGTCATAGTAGGTCGCGTTTTCTGTCATGCATGTACATCCATGACAAATTTATGACAGAATCAAGACAGTCATACCTGTGCTGTCGTAGAAGTGTTCCATGACATTGCCAAAATTGACATCACGGAAGTGTCCACTTCCATGATGATAAATCGCGCGTCACAGAAGTGCTTTTGTCAAGGGTGACCGACACATGGCATCCACCATAACGGAACGCCGTTAGGCTATCGGGTCGGATTTTGGATCCGATAACCCGTTAACAGCCACGACCAATGCCGATTTTCCACGTGTAAAATTCTCATTGGCTGACGGATCCAACGGGCGAGATGGGCCTATGATATGTTGACACGTGGACCGGCCCAAAAGTGGCCCGCAAAGATTAAATGGGCCGGCCCAACCGAAGGCCCATAAGATTTAGCGGATCATAATGGGCCGGCCTAGCTAAAGACCCACAAAATTTAGTGGACCATAATGGGCCGGCCCAGCTAAAGGCCCACACGATTTTGCAAACCATAATGGGCCGGCCCAGCTAAAGGCCCACAAGATTTTGCGGACCATAATGGGCCAGGCCAGCTAAAGGCCCACAAGATTCTGCCGACCATAATGGGCCGGCCCAGCTAAAGGCCCAACATTCTCTGTCAAATCGGCCCGTCAACAGCCTGTCCTAAACTTGTCATCAATGCGGCCCATGGTCAATTCTGGCCCGTTAACAGTCCGCTAAGTAATTGGGCCGAATTACGGCCCGGTGTATTTTCGGCCTGTTAAAGGTCCGGCTTCATTTGGGCCCATTTACAGGCCATCAAAACTTTTGGCCCATAAACGACCATGAAGGATTTGGGTCATATTCGGCCATGTCTGACATTCGGCCTGTTAGAGGCCCACTATAGGTTTGGGCCACTTTCGGCCTGTTGTCATTTTTGGCCTGTTAACGCCGGACGTAAACCATGGGCCTTATGTGGCCGAACGTCATATCGGGCCCATTAACGGCCCATATAAAAATGACAATAATCTAACCCGACCGAAGTTCCGGCCTGTTAAAAGCCCGTGTATTAGGTCGGTGCATTTACGGCCCGTCCGAATTTCGGCCTGTTAAAGTCCAGTGGGTTATTTGGCACAATCAGGGCCCAATCTCACTTTCGGTCTATTAAAGGCCCATGTATTTTATGGGCTCGAGATATTTACACCTGTAAATGGCCTATTTTTATTGAGGGCCCAAATTATGTTTAGGCCTATTAAAGGCCCACTATGGGCACAGGCCTACCAGAAAAATATGAAAGCTTATGCTGATTTAGGCCCAGATATTTTTAGTGGGCTACATGCCAATTTCGGCCTGTAACCATTTTTAGCCCAATTGGAATGGGCCCGACAAATGTTGGCTTGTTGGCCTCCTACGAAGCTTTCGGCCGATTACATTACTAAGATAAACCTACACTATACAAAAATAGCATCGTAATTACTGCAGCCTGAGGCAGCATCATAAATGTTGTGTCACAACAAAATAAATTCCAACCATACAACAAAAGGCCTGTTGGCATAAAGTTTACAGTCCTTCCAGGTAAAAGCACCATCAGATGTATAGAAGCACAGATCATTTGACCTGAGTGCTAATGTTTCAGGTTGTAGAATCTGATGGAGCAGCACGATCTCCACCTTTTTCTGCCATTGCTCTTGAACAACGAAGTGAATGTCTGATAGTCTGGTTTCAAAACCATTCATATCTTGACGACATTTCTCAACCACTATTCTTGTTTCCGAAACAACGTCCATTAGGGATTGGACTTGTGTCTGGAGCACAGATATATCACTCTGTCTAGCAGGAAGATTTTGTTCAGTAGGTGATTTGGACGAGGTTACCTTGACAACCAACCCAGAATTACGTAGGAAGGTGCTTTTTGCACTGTTAGTGGAGAGATACTGACGCACTGCAGCAAGAGGTGACATTGTGCCTATAGTAGCCTCGTCACCTTGAGGTCGTTGTGGCTGTTCAATCATTTGTTCCATAGCTTCCTGAAAGTTTGAACTTGTAGATTAGTGTACCAGATAAGTTACTAATGAGACAAAAACAAACAAAGTAGGTTAAACGTTTATACATAACTTATTTTGGTGAACTACTGTAATACATTAGCATGTATTGTAGTGCCAACTACATAATAAAATCACTTTCGGAACATATGTCCATGTAGCATGCCTACTGTATTGTCTATTTCCTCACATTCATTGACATCTAAGGATAAAGAGACATGGTTTAAAGTAGGATGAACATAGTATGACATCATTCATATCATGGGCAAACAAATATAAAACAAACAAGCTATTTTATCATTGTGTGCGCACGTGAACATAACAACTAGATTACAGATCAAGACCAAAAGAATATCCTTCATCTCTTTTAAACCATGTAAGGTGAAATGATACGTTAAGACAACTGTGAATAAAAGTGAACAGAATAACTGACATTGGCTGCAAACCAAGTAGTTAAATGAACACATCATAGTACCAATCAGTTCAAGGCAGGAGGAGTAAGGACTTACAACAGCGGCTTGAACTGGTGTGCTCATGCCCTTCATCTTGCTGGTGTGGCAATCCTTGAAGATTTGCACTTCATTCGGTTCAGGTTCTTTTTGGTCCACACGGGATTTCCTCTGTATTTGGAACAAGTCAATATAGATACGATAATATGGCACAAAAAAAGAAGGAAGTAGCAGCTATTTAGAAGAGCCTCGCAGTGTGTAATATAGCTACGAGATCCTGTGGTCTATTAAAATTTCACTTTAGAACGGTTGGTTTTGTTCTTCAAATAGTTAGCCTAGAAGAAGATACACTTGTAAGGCACATACATAAATACAAGTTCAATATGTGGTCTGATCAAATACATACAGCCTACATGATACTTTGGATCAGACCAGTGTTTAATGAGGGCTATCCAATCTTCATCTGTAATATATTCCACTGGAGATGTTTGGGCGATTTCATTGTTAGCCTTGCCTTCAAAGTGAGATTTTCTAAGGTGGTACCGTACTGTCGCAGAGCAGACTGAAAAACATGAGTGCATGCTTGTCTAGTTGCATCATCTTTAGGATCCAACGTGAACCTCATCTGTTGAAAAAAGAATGTGAGTCTTATTAGGACGAAACTAGAAAGTATGGGACAGAGCAAGACAATATTACTAATTGCGATGGATAACATTACTTACGGATAAATGGTCAAGGAAGGTGTTAAACTGGGTATTGTCTTTCTCATTCCTGTACTGGATCCACGTTGGGAGTATACGTGCATGACACCTAACGGCAACGGCTGCCTCTGATACGAACTTGGCTGACTCTGTAGCATCATGTGGCCTTTTTAAACCTGCCTCAAAATGGATCTCCATTCTTCCTCCTTTAGATTTTGTTAATCTGTCAAGCATTATCCCTGATGTATGTTTTTGCTAGCGCCATGGTGCTAGTTCAACAACGAATATGGAAAGTGTTAGTGTACATCAAACTGTGAGAGTACATATAAAGGAGCATGCAACTGCAACTTGACTCGGTCAGGTACCGTCTTGGTGTTGATGCTCATGAGGTTCATCTGATCTTGCCAAGTCCTGTTGTGTCAGCAGTGCTTCGGAAGTAGTGTTAGGTGTGAAGGCAGCTTGGGAACTGGCCAGTTCCGGAGCAAATGAACGAGTAACTGGTTGAGATGCTGGTATAGTTGAAGTGGATGCTGCAGCTGGTGGAGCAGGTGATACTATGTTTGTAGATTTAGCCGGTGAACTTGGACCTTCTACTGCACTATAAGTACCAGCAGAATCTCGACGGCAGAACCTTTTCCGTTTCACCGGACGAGTAACAGCACTCCCTACTATATTATTTTCCTTGCTCTTTTTTGACTTTGCCATGTCAAGTTGTGCCCACAACACAAAAGAATAAAATCACTCTTCAGAACTCATTGATGCATGATACAGACAAGCAATACTTTGATGTAAGACAACCGTATGAGGATGGAATGTGTAAGAAAAACAGGACGACATGACATATTCACAGCTACGATGTGCAAACTAAGCAGAAGGATTTTCAAGAAAATAGAAGTAATGCAAGCTAGACACCATATGAAAGATGCAACCAATATTACTCTGCCAAGTTAAAAGTGTCTTGTCATAAGTGGCAATTCGAAAAATTAGAAGCAATACAACATAGAAATCAATGCAAGATGCAACCACTATCAAACTGCCATGTTAAAAGCGTCCAATCATGAGTGACTGATGCGGGATACACAACAGCAGTACTTTGATGTAAGAACATGGTATTATAGATAGATGCAGTGTATTCTGGACACAGAAAGCCATGTCATATGCACATGTATAACGTATAAACTCAGCAGTGCAATTTAATCAAAATAGAAGAAATATAGGCTATACAATATATGCAACATGAAACCAATTATCACACTGTCAACTTAGAGCAAGCACCTGCAATGGTGGAGTATGGGAGATGAACTCATAATGTAGACTTGGGACTTCAACTTCATTAGCAGTAGCAGTGGCAAATCTAGAGAGTATCTGTTTGCGTCGGTGCAGAGGACCACCAACATCCCCTAACTTACTCTTTTCCTTCCTATTTTCTGATATTGCCTTATGAAGTCAAAACCACAAGAAGATGAATAGAATTAGCTCTGCATAACTGGTTGATGCATGATACAGACGAACACTACTTTGATGTAAGGCAAGCGCAGGATAGGAGGATGGAATATATACAAAAAGACAGTGTTTCATATTCACACGTACGATAGCATGTCTTATGGGTAAGTAATCGTTGCAGGTATAAGTTGTAAGCTACGCAGATGCAATTCAACATAATCAGAAGCAATACAAACTAGACATCATACGGAAAACGCAACCACGTATAACAGTTCCAAGTAAGAGCAAGCACCGGTGATGGTGGAGTAGGGGAGATGTGCTCAGCATGTATATGTATGTTCTAGAAATAGGACCACATGTCATATTCACAGGCATTATGTGTAAAGTAAGCAGATGCAATTCAAGTTAGAAGAAATACAAGCTAGACATCATACGCAACATGAAACGACATATAATAGTGTCAAGTTAGAGCAAGCACCTGTGATGGTGGAGTAGGGGAGTCATCATCTACACAGCTACGTTGACTGTCCAACCTTGTGTTGTCTTGCGAATCTTGTTGGGAGGATGGTGGAGTAGAATCTATAGAGACCCCCTGTTTGAGTTGCTCCGAAGGACCACCATCATCCACTGCCGTACTAATTTCCTTCAGCTGTAATGATTTTGCATTGTGAAGTCAAACCAATAAGAAAAAGGGATTAGAAACACTACAAGACACCATATGGAAGGTGCAATCAATATCACTCTGCCAAGTTAAAACTGTCTCGTCATAGGTGGTGTTCATCAAACTAGAAGCAATACATGCTAGGAATCATATTCAAGACGCAAACCAATATCACACTGCCAACTTAAAGGTGTCCCATCATAAGTGACTGATGCAGGATACACAAGAAGAGTAGTTTCATGTAAGAACATGGTGTGATAGACAGATATAGTATGTACCAAAAACAGGAAAGCATGTCATATTCACATGTATCATGTGTAAGCTAAGCAGATGTAGTTTACACTAATTAGGAGCAATACGAGCTAGACACCATATGCAACATGCAACCAGATATCACACTGCCAAGTTAGAGCAAGCACCTTGGATGGTGGAGTAGGGGAGCGGAGACTTGGACCATGTAATGCACTATCAGTACATGGAGAATCGGTACAGATGCTCCATTTACGTTGCTACAGAGGACCACCATCATCGCCTTCCTTACTCTTTTCCTTCCTATTTCTTGATTTTGCCTTGTCAAGTCAAACCCACAAGAAAAAGGAATAAAATTTGCTCTTCAGAACTCATTGATGCATGATACTGACGAACACTACTTTCATGTAAGGCAGCCGCATGATAGGAGGATGGAATATGTATGAAAAATAGGACGGCGTGACATATTGACATGTATGATGTATAAAGTGTAAACTAAGCACAAGGTGCTTGAACTTGTTAGAATCGATGCAAGCTAGAAACCATATGAAAGATGAAACCAATATCACTCTGCCAAATTAACAGGGTGCCCTAACAAATGTATTTGACCAAATTAGAAGCAATACATGGCAACAGGCTAGAAATAATATGCAATATGCAATGGATAAAGGTGACTCGTCGTAAGTGATTGATGCAGGATACAGAAGAGAGGTAGTTTCATGTAGGAACAAGGTTAACACATAGATGTAGTGTGTACCAATAATAGGAAGGCATGTCATATTCACAGGTATAGTGTGTAAACTAAGCAGATGCAATTTACCCTAATTAGAAGCATTACAAGCTAGACACCGTATGCAACATGCAACCACATATCACACTGCGAAGTTAGAGCAAGCACCTGTGATGGTGGTGTAGGGGAAGTGCGGTCTTCAGGTACATAGCTACGTTCAATATCTGCATTTAGGCTTGCTGTTTCTTGAGAATCATGTGGAGAGGACGAAATTGCATTCTTTATAAGAGTATTGCATCTCATATTAACCAACGCACGTGACTGTCTCATCATAAGCGATAGACGCAAGATACACAAGAACAGTAGTTTGATGTAAGAACATGGTCTGATAGGCAGATGTAGTATGTACCAAAAACAGGAAGCTATATCATATTCACATGTATAATGTGTAACCTAAGGAGATGCAATTTAACAAATTAGGAGCATTGATGAGGGATACACAAGAAAAGTAGTTTGATGTAAGAACATGGTTAATAGAAAGATGTAGTATGTACCGAAAACAGGAAGGCATGTCATATTCATAGGTATAATGTATTAACTAAGCAGATGCAATTTACCCTAATTAGAAGCATTACAAGGTAAGACACCATATGCAACATGCAACCACATATCACACTGCCAAGTAAGAGCAAGCACCTACGATGGTGGTGTTGGGGAATTGTGGTGATCAACTAGAGAGCTACGTTGACTATCTTCATTTAGCCTTGCTGTTTCTTGAGAATCATATGGGGAGGATGACACTGCACTCTTTAAATGAGTATGGGGTCTCACAGTAACCCACCCGGGTGACTGTCTCATCATAAGTAATTGACAAGGGATACAAAAGAGCATTAGTTTGATGTACGAACATGGTTAATAGACATATGTAGTATGTATCGAAAACAGGAAGGCATGTCATTATCAAAGGTATAATGTGTAAAGTAAGCAGATGCAATTTAACCAAATTGGAAGCAATACAAGCTAGACACCATATGCAACATGCAACCACATTTGACAATGCGAAGTTAAAGCAAGCACCTGAGATGGTTGTGTGTGGCAATTGAGATCATCAACTGCAGAGCTATGTTTACTGTCTCCAACTACTGACACTGCACCCGTTAGAGCGCTGGAACGCTTAGTGCTTATCTTCGAATTACACTGCAGCGACTTCTGTCTTTTCTTTTCTGCATTCATCAACACTGCGTCAGAGTCAAAAATACCCATGCATAAAAAACAATAGTGTGAGTATGGGTGAAGTGTGTGCACAATTAGTATAGTGTAAAGGTAGCAGATAGCAGGTCAGTGAGAAATAAATGACGGGAGACATATGATAGCTCTACAACATGCATGACACACTAAGTTACTACAGGATTCTATGAAAATAACAGTCGATTGAAAGCAAACAGGTCAGTCCATTTTTTCTGCACCGTCCGATGTACAAAGAACGGGCAGATCGCCTTCATCTACCTCCAGCCAGTCAGTGTTGATGATCTTCCTCGAAACGCCAGCGACCACCGGCCCAGTATTCCTCCGGTGCCTGCGCCCTCCCCTCGACCTCACCGCACCGTCGTGCTTGGGACCGCCCCCCGGCCATCCATTCAAGCCCCGCCGACCTCCAGATCGGGCGCAAGCAGCTCCTGCGCCCCACACCCTGCTTCCCTGGGGAGTAGGCGGACTAGGTGCTCCGTGCGCCTAAGCGGGTGCTGCTTCTTTTAATTGCGGTTCGACTGACCCTGAATTGAAATCCAGGTAGGCTACTGACCTCTAGCAAAGGTGAAACAGTAAAAGGGAGGAAACCTTGTGCATTTAGTATCAGGATGAAGATGCAGTAAGAAGCGCTCAACTAGTTTCTTTCGTGGGATGAATACAGTGTGAGCTGAGACGTAAGATTTGCAGGAATATGGGAAGAGGAGTACCTCTTTCTGCTGGCAGTGTTGTGTCCTCCTTCTGTTTTTCCGACGATCTTCTTGTTGTTCGCCGGAAACCAGAAGTTGTGGAGGACGGTGCAGCCTTGGACGAACCCATGGCCAAGTTGTTGAGTGTGGTGCGGTGGCCGTCTGTCGGCGGCGGGGAAGCATATCCGAGGCGGCGAACGATGGCGTAGCGGGAATAGCTCCGGTGTGGTGGACGGTTGCGACAGTGGAGCCGCAGCAGTGAGGCGCAGGACGGCATGGTCGGAGTGGTTCTGGTACGATGCACGTCGGTGTCGGCGTCGTGGATGCAGCTCTGCCTCGGCTTCAGTTGCTAAGTCCTTGAGGGCGTTACGGTTGCGGTTGCGTTGGACGATGATGTCGAGGTACCGGCTCCGGTGTGATGGAGGAGGGCGGCGGTGGATTGGCCGCTATGGGGTGGAGGACAGAGGAGGCTGGGGTTTTGCGGCTAGTGGAGAGGGCGTTTTCGCGCCCATGGAGTATGAATGAGGAAACGGAGGGATGCGGGGAACTAAGGGGGAACAATGCTTCGGTTTGAGACACGCTTGTTTGAAATTTGGGGAAAGTTACAAACTTTCCCCCCATCTAAAATTTCGGACATATTGCGGGTTGGGAGTAGGACAGTCATGTCAGGTGTCCCAAATGTGGGCGGGATAGATTTCGGCCGAGCGCATGGGTAGGCGCCCACGGCGTATGAATGCTTCTCTGGCGTCTTGGTGAAGTAACAAACCTACCCCGGTTTAGACCTTTGGACATCGGGCCGATAGGCTACACGGGCCAGAGTCAGGACAGTAATTTCCTACCACCAAAACACTAGTCTCGCGCGGTTTCGGGTGACCAGAGGCCTATTTGGCGCTTCTTTCAATATTTGGGAGCAGAAGCATTAACGTTTTCGGTTCTCTTGAATTGAACTTTCAGGATTTGTCAAACTTCACAAATCTTTACTCTTGAAAATCCTAAAGCTACGATTATTTTGGAATGGAGGGGGTACATTTGAATTACATTGTACACGAATATATAGTAAAAAATATGCAACTTACCTCAGTTCATGCATGGTTCCAGATATAATCTCCTTGGTTGCAAAAAAAAGTTAGATATGTGTATGAATATATATAACATGTTCAAACTCACAAAAAAGATTGATGCCCCCATTTACATCTGATTTACAAATGCCATTATCTCGGGTTCAAATAGATGAATGCACTTCCTATGAATTCGAATCTTCGAAACCCCCTTTATGTTGAATTCGACATGTATTCTATTTCGTAGCTAGAAATTTGGAATGTATCCATGCAAGTGACAAATATATAAAGTTCTTCACACTAACAACATGGAGTGCACTAATTAATGATTATATATGAATTGCAAAAGCATCCATTGCCTGTATTTCAAATCGTCTCACTCTATGGATCGATAATATGAACACTACAAGAAATATGTCAACTTATGACCTTCTGACAGTGACTCTAGAAGAATTGGTCATAATTCTATGACCATTTTAGACCAATTGGTCAAAAGCTGTTCGGGGGGCTCCGAACCCTAAACCATTGCGACCATTTTGGTCAGAAAGGTCATAATTTCCTTACACGAAATGGTCATAAAGCAAACAGCACTAGTCTGTTGCCTTATTTCTAGCTGATCATGACCAATATAGATGGTCATAACCTTGTAAATTGTGGTGGATTGGTATGACTTGGTGCCACCTCATCAGTTTTGCCTATGTGTCATGTCCATATGTCAATTTTTGCCCTAGGTTGTGAAGCAACCTATATTTCTGTCATTCCGAAAATTCCCAAAAAAATCTCATAAATTCTTTCGGTCATATCTTCGTCAAATATGTAAAAATCCTTCCTTTCCTAGTTAAAAAATAATTCAACAATACTCATTTTCCTATTCTGTTCACAATAACACTTTATGGAGGAAGTGCTATTTATATATTCTTGATTGCCCTCGGAATTCTTGGGCACTATTTCCTATCCAAATCATTGCTGCATGACAAAATTCAGCCCCATTTGCCTAGCAAATCTTCCTCGGCAAATTTCCAAAGTTTTTGTCCACCTAGAAGCATTGTGAAGGAAGTACCTTTTTTATATATCCAAATGACATGAAATTTATACAGTTCCTTCATATGCCCAAATTACCACCCTCCTCCAAATTGCAGCTCAGTCAAATCATCCATGTGAGCCCAGGTTCAATTTATATTTTATGGCCAGATTGGCACGTTGCAAAGCAAGTGTTTTCTAGACCCCTCCTATTACCCTCAAACTCTTTGGGCACTCTTCCATACCCAAATCATTTCCACATGGTAATATTCAGCTCCATTTTCCTAGTAAATCTTTCTCGGGAAATTTCCAAAGTTTCTACCTTGAGGGAAGCTTTGTGAAGTAAGTACTAGCTAGGCTTACCCAAATGATCTGAAAATCTACCAACACATGACCATACCTATGTAACTTACCTACACCAAATTTGATCTTATTTCATTCATCCAATTTCTCTCACTAGTTTTCCTAAGTTTCTGTCCATAGAAGAGCATTGTGAAGGAAGTACCACTTTGGCATGTCCAAATGGTATCAATTTTCTACAGTGCTTTCCAATGCCCAAATAACCATCCTCCACCAAATTTCAGCTCAATCCATTCATTATTTTGAGCCCAGCTTCAACATTCATATTTCTGTCCAGTGTGGTACTTTGCAAAGCAAGTACCACCTAGGATCCTCCTTTTGATCTGAAAATTTGCGAAGACATTCTTCTTAGTAGATGATCATCCTCAGCCAAAACTCACGCCCATTGGCCATGTGCATTTCCTGTACTGCCAATCAAACACTTGGCTGCTAATTCATCTTTGAGCATAGGTCGGTCTCCTCGTGAGATTCTTCTGTTGTAACTTTATTTCTAGAACCTACCTGGGGAGCTAGACATGCCTAAGCCTCCCAGAACGCATGTCAACGCCAAGGTCATGCAGTGACCACGCACCAGGCATGCGAGTTCACGCGCTTTGGAGTTGGGGCCCTGGGCCACCATCCAAACCTCGACATATCGCCACCAAACCATGTATTTATGCTTAAATAGATACTTATGTAACTAAAACTGATTTTTGGAAAAAATAAAGAGCAAATAATAAGGCAGCTGCAATTCAAATTTGACCCGCTTCCTTCTGAATCGGCGGGAATTTGTCTTTTTCACCAGAGGTGGATCAAAACTTTTGACACCCAACCATTTTGTCAATTGTGCATTATATATGGCCTAGTATTTTATAAAATTGATTAGGTGCAATTTTGCAAAAAATATATGGTAGGTCCTTCACAAAAAAACTCATTTTGGGCACTCGGAAAAATGGAAAATGAATTTTTCGTGCAAATAAAATGAAAACTTCCTTAGGCAACATTGTTTGTCATTCCAAGATGCACCCTTATGCATGATATGAGGTCATTTAAACAAACTATGCCATGAATGTGGCCATAAGATTGATCATTTGGCTTGATGCCATGAATCTTCATGCATGATAGCTCATTTCTGAGAACACTTTTTTAAAATAATTGTCGTATTACAAGTTTATTATTTTTGTTGGGAACTTGGCCACATATAATGACACAATGCAAAGGTTTACCAATTTTTTGATTTTTTTTGAATTTTTTATGCCCGTTTCAAAATGCGGTCAAAACGGCGGGAATGACCGTTCCTAGCTAGTGGTTGAATCTTGGAATTTTTTTGGTGTTTCTCTGATTAAATAGATACTTATGTACCTAGAAATGATTTTTGGAAAAAATAAATAGCAAACTATGAGGCACCTGCAGTTCAAATTTGACCCGCTTCCAACTGAATCGACGGAAATTTGTCTTTTTCATGAGAGGTGGATCAAAACTTTTGACACCCAACCATTTGGTCAATGTGCATTAAATATGTCCTAGTATTTTAGAAAAATGATTTGGTGCAATTTTGCAACAATTATTTTGGAGGTCCTTCACAAAAAAACCTCCTTTTGGGCACTCAAAAAATGGAAAATGGTTTTTTCGTCCAAAGAAAATGAAAACTTCCTTAGGCAACATTGTTTGTCATTCCAATATGCACCCTTATGCACAATACGAGATCATTTGAACAAACTATGCCATGGGTGTGGCCATAAGATTGATCATTTGGCTTGAAAGCCATTTGATCTCCACACGTGATAGCTCATTTCTGAGAACACTTTTTAAAAAAAATTGCCATATTACAAGTTTGTTATTTTTCCTGGGAACTTGGCCACATATAATGACACAATGCGGAGGTTTCCCAATTTTTTGTTTTTTTTTGAATTTTTTATGCCCGTTTCAAAATGCGGTCAAAACGGCGGGAATGACCGTTCCTAGCTAGTGGTTGAATCATGGAATTTTTTTGGTGTTTCTCTGATTAAATAGATACTTATGTACCTAGAAATGATTTTTGGAAAAAATAAATAGCAAACTATGAGGCACATGCAGTTCAAATTTGACCCGCTTCCAACTGAATCGATGGAAATTTGTCTTTTTCACGAGAGGTGGATCAAAACTTTTGACACCCAACCATTTGGTCAATTGTGCATTAAATATGTCCTAGTATTTTAGAAAAATGATTTGGTCCAATTTTGCAACAATTATTTTGGAGGTCCTTCACAAAAAAAACCTCCTTTTGGGCACTCGAAAAATGGAAAATGGTTTTTTAGTCCAAAGAAAATGAAAACTTCCTTAGGCAACATTGTTTGCCATTCCAATACGCACCCTTGTGCACAATATGAGATCATTTAAGCAAACTATGCCATGAATGTGGCCATAAGATTGATCATTTGGCTTGAAAGCCATTGATCTCCACACGTGATAGCTCGTTTCTGAGAACACTTTTTAAAATAATTGCCGTATTACAAGTTTGTTATTTTTCCTGCGAACTTGGCCACATTTAATGACACAATGCGAAGGTTTCCCAATTTTTTTGATTTTTTTGAATTTTTTATGCTCGTTTCAAAATGCGGTCAAAACGGTGGGAATGACCGTTCCTAGCTAGTGGTTGAATCTTGGAATTTTTTTGGTGTTTCTCTGATAAAATAGATACTTATGTACCTAGAAATGATTTTTGGAAAAAATAAAGAGCAAACTAGAAGGCACCTACAGTTCAAATTTGACCCGCTTCTAGCTGAATCGACGGAAATTTGTCTTTTTCACGAGAGGTGGAGCAAAACTTTTTACACCCAACCATTTTGTCAATTGTGCATTAAATATGTCCTAGTATTTTTGAAAAATGATTTGGTCTAATTTTGCAACAATTATTTTGGAGGTCCTTGAGATCATTTAAGCAAACTATGCCATGAATGTGGCCATAAGATTGATCATTTGGCTTGAAAGCCATTGATCTCCACATGTGATAGTTCGTTTCTGAGATCACCTTTTTAAAATAATTGTCGTATTACAAGTTTGTTATTTTTCTTGGGAACTTGGCCACATATAATGACACAATACGAAGGTTTCCCAATTTTTTTTTTGAATTTTTTATGCCCGTTTCAAAATGCGGTCAAAACGACGGGAATGACCATTCATAGCTAGTGGTTGAATCTTGGAATATTTTTGGTGTTTCTCCGATAAAATAGATACTTATGTACCTAGAAATGATTCGATTCGATTCGATTTGAATGTCCACTCAGACTGTGTCTCTGTTTGTGTGAACGCTGAGCGCTGGATCGTGTGTGTGCTGCAGATCTTGACGCCATGAAGGCCCTGCTCGACAAGCTCGTGGTGCTCAAGCTCAACGTAGGCCTCGACACCACCATGGGCTGCACCGGCCCCAAGTGAGCACCCCACCCCACCCATCCTCTTCACTGCTCCAGATCAATTGATTCACCTTGCATATGTGTGGATCGTGCTACTTTCAATTAGATTCGTCCCGACACTGTAGTCTCGCAGCTTGCATATGTGTGGATCGAGCTTGCATATGCTAGTTTCTTCGTGCGATCCTGCTGCTTATGATGGTCTCGGCCTGGTTATTAGAGGTTTTTTCTGCTAGTACTTCTTGTAAGGCAATATAATTGGTTGTTTTGTGCTGCTGGCCTAATTAAACATGATCAATATGTATACTTCTTTGAGATAGACATTTCATGCATGTTTATGAGGTATGAATTCTACAGATGTCACAAAATATTGGTGGCAAAGTGTCTTCTTATCTTTATATTTGCTTAGCTAAAATCTTAGAGTAACAATAACTGTACTTGACAAGTAAACATTAGCATCTTAAATGATTAGCTAAGATGATGTAGGAGTAGTAGAAACTTCATGGTTGATCCTGATTGCTGAACATGGGAGATGCATCTTCTTTTGCATATCAATTACATAGTAGTACTATGTAATGCTTGCCGATGTGGTACATTCAATACTGGCAGCACTGGCCATTAATTACACTGGCCATTTACGCTAGGCTTTAGATTCTGCCGAGCCAGATCCATTGACCCGCGGTTTGATTCGTGGCGTGCGGGATTTGTTCCTGGGCTGACGTGGTGTGTTTGCCGGTGTGATTTTCGCTGGCCTTGGACAAGATCAGTACGGTGTCGATGGAGGCCCTCGCCGCTGGCGCTGATGTGTCCATGATTGGGCAGTTTGGTGTTGGCTTCTACTCCGCCTACCTTGTTGCCGAGAGGGTCTTTGTCACCATGAAGCACAACGACGACGGGCAGTACGTGTGGGAGTCCCAGGCCGGTGGCTCCTTCACCGTCACTCGTGATACGTTTGGCGAGCAGCTCGGCAGGGGTACCAAGATGGTCCTCTACCTCAAGGACGATTAGGTATGCAGTACAATCCTCCTATACTGTGATGGCTTACTCTTCATGTCTTGATGTGGTTCTCTGCTTAGTGTAGCTGTATTAGACTCACCATGAGATTTCCACTCTTGTTTTGTTAACAAACATGAACTGTTAAGTCATCTATTCATGGTTGTTGCTTTTGTTTAGTATATATGTGTGCTTTATGATTTGTATGTGTAGGTGGTTATAGGTTGCTGTGATGAATATAAATATTAACAAGTGCTCATGCATGCCGGTATACTAGAGCCAGTTGTATGTTCTCATTACCTTCCTGTTGTCACTTTGTCAGCATCAATCCAATCCAATCCAGCCCAATGATAGCCAACAACTTACCGATCTAAGCTGCTTGTTTAGTTCTCGCCATCAGTGGTAGCCAACAACTTACCGATCTTAGCTGCTGCCGGTTGTTTGGCATCCTATGTATTTTTTTGCTGCTAGTCTCAGAAATAATGCATGAATGGCATCAAAACTGCTTCATGCTATCTCTCGGGCAAAGTAGATGCTAGTTTGATTACTATTTGTACATCATCGGGTCTACTTGATGCAAGTCTCTTTTTTTTGTTTGTCTCTCTTTGACATATTGCTTTTTCTTTTTGAATGTGCAGGTTATTTGCAACTTGATTAGGAGATGATGGTGATCATCTTTTGTTGCGGGGAACCTATTAGATAAAGTTTATGTGATTTGAACCTGCAAGATATAGTTCTCTATAATGTTGTGTGAGATAAAAGTTGTGAACATAGGAGATAAGTTATTGATATGTGTTGGCCTGTCTAATGTTATGCGAGATAAAGTTGTGTGAGAAAGTTTTCTATACTTGTGTTATTACTGTGGGAAAGAAGTACTGTTACTATACTGATTTGAGAATATTGGCTGTAAATAAAAGAGGGCTTGGCCCACTATTGGATTGTAAAAAGGCCCTATCCAGAATTTATATTGCACTCAATACTTGGGCTCTAAAAAGGCCATGGCCCAAACTATGTAGGACTTGTTTCTAAAAAGAGCAACATAAATTTCAGATTCTAAAAATGTTGAGGCCCAAAAAAAATGGATTTTAAAAGACTGCATCTCAGAAAAAAAAAGAAGTCCTAATGGTTGGGCCAGGCCTATTTAGCTAATCAAAGCACAGGGAAAAAATAAATTAAATTGGCTGAATTAATGGGCTCGGCCCATGTAAAACGCCGAATCGGACCGGTTGAATCTTGTGCCACATCAGCTTGCCACGCTGGATGCCTACGTGGCCTGGGGAGGTTGCTAGTGACCAAAACAAAACAGTAGGCATATTTTGGTCATAAACGTCCACGACCTTCTCACAGAGAAGGTCGTTAATTTCAGTTTACGACCGCCAGCTTTTGACCCTCTATTTTTGGTCAAAAAAGGTCGCAAATGAAAAACAATGACCTTTCAGTGACCAATAGTCAAGGTCACAAGTTGACATATTTGTAGTAGTGGTTGCTAAGTTTGCTTCATTTAATTAGCTATAGACTCAAAATTGTCTTTTCACCTAGGTACACACGCTTAGCACGGTTTCTTCCTTGGGTCACCAAACTAGTCTCTCTCTTCTTGATTAACTTGCCACATCAGACGTTATGCCTATGTGGCAAGCTTAAGCACCTGTAGGAGCAAGTAAAAGTAAGTACAATAGTGCTCTTTACATGGCATTTTTGCATATGTGGAGGAAATAGAGGCAAGGAAAAAGTGGAGAAGTGGGCTCTCATGCAAGAGCCAGCCTCTACTACATGGTGGAGCATTGGGAGAGGCACCTGTATGGAGGTGGTCAGGAATCTGGGAGACTCACACCGGTCGTAGCGCCGCAGTTAAAATGATAATGGCAAGTCAAATCACAGGGCCCCTCCTGTCCAGCAGTAACTCGTTGTCAAATCACACAGCCCTACGTTTGCAGCAGCCTACTCCCTCGTCTTCTCGCGTCTCTGTCCAACCGACTAGGCGGAACTGCCCCACCGCCTACCGCACAGGAAAAGCCCCGCCCTCGACTTTTAAATACAACTACATCCGCTTAAGAATCCAATGATATACTTTTTGTGACATAGTAACTCATATTTAGTTAGTCAAATGGATGACCTAGAACTACGTGCAGGCCCTATAAACCGAGACGCCTAAAAATAAAAAAAATGAGACGGAGAGGGTAGTTCAGCACGTATCTTTTTAGATCAATATAGTCGGGATTCACCAATGAGGAAAACCAAGTGGTAGGCTACTCCTGTCGTGTTGGCATAGCAACTCAAGCAGGGTCAGTCCGCACACGAAATGGCGACACACTTAACAGGACCCCTTTGGCTGACATGTGGCTCATCCACCGTCTTGTTCCACGTGCGATGCACCAAATTAGAGTTCAGAGCAGCGGTTGGAATTGGAGGCACCCCGGTCGTAGCGCTGCAGTAGTAGAAAATGAGCGACGAGGGGTCAAATCACAAAGCCCCACCTTTCCCGCATTAAGCTGGACGCATGAAGAAACCATCATTTCACTCTAGGGCACAAGAGCATAAAGAAAAGAGAGAACAATGATGCGTGCAGCAGCTACCTAGGGCACCCTAGGGTAGGGGTCTCCACTACAGATCCTTTTTTTGAAAGTGTCTCCACTACAAATCGGCTTCTCCCTCGTCCTCTTGAAGAAAACCGATGATGAGTGCGGCGGTAGGGTTTGTAGGAGTACTACGGCGTGCGGGGCCACGTTGTAGTAAACGGGTTCGAGCCGACGCCTTAAATATGTGTGGGCCGCTTGGTTTTACGGGAACGAGGCAGCATTTTGGGTTTGGGACTAGTGGAGATATAGTACGTACAAAAAATTGTGGACGTAGGTTCGACTGAAAGGAAATGATGCATGGGCCCTGCATTTTGATATACCAGGGGCCGCGTGAAATTTGCTACTCTAATCAAAACTAGTAAGGTACACATGTATTGAATGCATGAGATTTCGAAACCAAATTATGAATAAATACACACTAGAGCATGTAAAGCTTTGAGTCATATATCCATGATGTAGATGTTCGTTTAGTTCTTATAGTTCATCTCATTCAAAATTAATAAGTTTTATTAAAATGTTAAGATTCATGGGGTTGTGCATTGTACTCCCTCCGTTCCAAAATAGATGACCCAACTTTGCACTAACTTTGTATAAAGTTAGTGCAAAGTTGGGTCATCTATTTTGGAACGGAGGGAGTAAATCATAAAGTAAAAAACAAATAATGGCAATTCATTTAGAAAAAATAATCAATTATGATACAGAAGATTCTAGAACAAAGGAGAAGTGCTTGTGTTTTGAGGTTTGTGCATTATGCTTAAGTTCAACCATGGAGTCTTCTAAATTGTACATGTGGCAGATCTGGTGGAATGTTGATGATATCCAATGGCTAGTAGTGCTCGGATTTGCCTATCTCTGCACTCTCGGGTTAGCTTCATCCAACGACCATCTTTCAAAGTTATTGGCACACTATATAGTTCTTGTGCCATAGTTGCATGTTTTGGAAAAAAGCTACTAGTGGGTTGTACTATCTATTTAGGAATAGAAGATGTATACATGGAAGTTGTAGGGAAAGAGATGACATGGAGCATCTCAATTCCTATGAGTAGGGATTGGAAAAGAGATGTCATTTGGTTCACATCATAGGAACTTTTCTATTGAATCTAGAGATGACATGTATCTCAATTCCTATGAGGAGGGATTAGAAAAGAGATGTAATTTGGTTCATATCATAGGAACTTTTCTATTGAATATACACTAATGTTTATTTTCCTTTGAAATTAAGGGAGTATAGGAATCCATTCATATGAACCAAGTGGCTCTAAAGCTATAGAAATGATATCATGTTTATTTCCTTTGAAATGTGGAGTATATGAATCTATTCCTATGAACCAATTGGCTCTAAAGGAAAAAAATCATATAAAAATCATATCATATAGAGTTCCTATGATATTCCTCGACACTAAAGGATGCTTGAAATTGCTGCGGGTGATACGATGGTCTTTCTTTGTAGACTCCTCACCCAACTATATAGTTACCTCTCGAAGATGAATGAAATGACATATACATGATATTCTACATGTGCAATTTGGTACACAAAAACTCGGTCAAAGTTTGCGAGGTTCGAATTTTCAATAAAGCTATATGCATTGCATTTCAGAACGGAGGGAGCTACGGCAGTTGCTAACACTCACGTGGAAGATTTGTGTGTAGGAGGAGTGGCTGTTCTGTTAAACTGACACTGTCGGATGCCGATCTAACGGTTCTTACGACGTTCGTCAGGAAAAGGCTTGTGGCGAACGTTTGTCGGATAATGATTTACAAACACATGCATTGCATTGATACGTGCACCCCTCTCTCCCACGCACACGCACCCTCATGAGTCACGACTCTCCCGAGTCCTCTCGTAGACTCGCACGTCGCACCCACCGTCTATCTGCAGGTAGACGTCACACACATATGTGCTCTTCACACCCTACCCTCGGAACTTCTAAAAAACAAAAGACGACGCGCACATTTTATTTTAGCTCACACGTCACACACTTGTACTATTACTCTTGCGGCGAACATTCTTTGGGCATAGTATATTGTATTCTCATGAAGAGAAGCGGTGCACGCACGCACTAGTTCTCTCACACCCACTCACGGGTACACGTAGGAGCACATTTTTTTGAAGCTGGTACAACAAAATCACTCCACTATATATAAAAGCAGGAGCCTCAGCGCTTGCTTTACTAGGGTTCCTCTCGTTCAGTCTCTCATGCTCTCCAGATCTAAGCAACACATAGGTTGCCACACTCTCTCTCAGCTCACGGCTGGTCACAAATCCGGCCGGACAACCTCGACCGGGGCAGGGGTGTAGGTGCATCGTTCATGCTATCGTTGGCGACGAGGGAGGAGACCAACAGCTGCCCGCGCATCCCGATCGGCGGCCGTCCTGTTCTCTCCCTGCGGTATTGTGGCCAAGATGCAGCCTCCCGACGCCGTCTTTGCGACATGCCGACGACCCTCAGGTATATATTCCTTCGAAACCTGCCTTGCTCTACTGCCCCAGCTCCCTTCGTGTGGATCCTTTTCTACTTCCGTCCGCTGTTCCAAAGCCACCTAGACTTCTACAATTATTAGAAGTAAAGCTATTTCATACAGTCGACTCAAAGCGTTGGTTCAAACAGGGAAGAAAGTGGGAAAGTTGTAGCATGAATCTAGGAGTTGGTTCTAAGAGGAAATGGGGGAAAGTAGTAATATCTGTCAATGTTTAAATAACCATATTTCTTATTTGCGCAAACAGGGATTTCTGTCTCCATATCGTTTCGGGATGTCTGTCTTCGTATCGTTTCTATCCGTGCAATCAGAAGCACACACCTTAGTTTTAGTACAACTGCGCAAAATGAGATGGCTATCCCTCGTTGCCGTCGTCTAACCTCTTGTCTTCAAGGTATCCCTACATTGGTAGTAACTAAGGTAGAATGACCAACGCAATCTAAAAGAAGCTGATTCGTACGTTTTACTTCCTGATTGCAGTGCAGGGACGAGCAAAAATAACTGCATCCTAGTCCGGAATGCACTTTCTACCAGTTCATCCATGGACCGAGGACTAGCTGGCACGGCTGCACGGCGGTTTTTTGGACAGGTGCGCGGACAAGAGGCATTGTGGTCTGCTTATTTCTGCAAATATCGGTGCTTAAATTTAGTGGAATGCACAAGAATTTCACCTGGTCAGTACACTACATGGTTCAGTTCAGCATTCCAGCTGAGACCACAATTATAATTGGTTATTCTGGAATGAGAGAACCTAACCCTGAATGGTGGCAACAAGAAAAAACCAGAGTGAACTCCAGGAAATTTAAGCCTGCCGGGAGGCCCTTTGCTCAGAGAGAAGCCTTGCTTGTTTTTTTCCTGATTTGTAAACCTTCTCACAACTTTGTCTGTTGTTGTGAACTAGTATATGTTTGATATGTTCTATGAATCATTGAGATGTATAAAATTGCTTAACTTATGATTTTCAAGTTTTTTATGAAGACAAGTTTAATGTGAGTGTTCCACATGAGCGCTGGACTAGCGTGTGAACGTTTGGAATTTATTACATTGTGGCCTCAATTAACTGCATGAACCACTGTAACAAGATACATAGTTTCTTATATGTCAGACAGCAGATTGTTGATTGTTAGCTGGTCAATAGCCTAGTGTTGAAGCGAGCTGAGCAAATGTGTGTTTTGCACAACTACTTACAAGTGGGGTAGCACCAACAGTGTTTACAAGTACTTATGTATACGTCGGCGCACGGTTCTCGAACGAGTGCCCTATTTCATCAAAACACACACTGCTCGTATGATAAACCGTGACAACTTATGTCTTACCATGCCATATTCATGAAAAAACTAGTGGGGACGCATCTGTTTCGGCAACAATTACGATGGTTCTCACATGATTCACGGGCACACGAAAGTAGCAGCAGTTCCCATAGACGGATTCGAACAGAGTACTAGCCCTAGAGGGGTCGATAACAGGCAAGGTTCGAATAATTAGACACAATCCAAACTACTATTAAACACTAGCTGGGGCAACTATTTCATGCCTCGATCTAATTTGGGTTGGACACAAGATGGACCTTTCCATGAAAATCATCGAGGACGTCCCGCAGCAGCTCAATCCTGTGAACCATCATGAAGACAACCTTGTGGCCTTGCCACTGATAAACTTGTTTGTGGAGGCATGCCACGTCATCTTCCTGCGTAAGCTTGACAAGAACAGTATTCCTCACAAACGAAGGAGTAGCTTTGAACTTCTTGTGCTTCAGTACACCCTGGACAACACGCCTGACAACAGTGAGGCTGGAATACAACTCTTCATTGGTATAACCACAAATGGCTTCCAGGATCCAACGGCCTAAGAACTCTGTTTTCCCAGTACGTATATTCAGGTCGTCCGCCTCATAGCGAGTGACATGTACAACCACACAATCCTTGTCTGCATCAGGGCTCTAATTGAAACAGAAACAAATTCTGAATTACTTTTCAGTATAAGAAGCACAAGTTACTTAAACCACTACGTATACCATGGCATCGAAGCTAATAAAATTTTGCATTATTAATCACCACATACTTCCTTTTCTAAAAAAAATCACCACATACTTAGATGAAAAACCACAATCGAGATCGGCAAAGAAGGAAATCACCTTGGGCAGCTCGGCAGGGGGAGGGGGGGCGGGGGACACATCCTCGAAGGGGGAAAACTGCTCCTGCAGTGCCACAGGGGCTGTAACCTCAAACAGGGCGTTGACCATCTCAGTATCTGGGGTCGCCTCGGTGGTTGCCTCCATCTTCTTGGAGCTTTCTGTCTCGTGTGGATCAGCCTCCCGCGTCTGCTCCAATATCGGCAGATCTTTGCCTGGTTCTCCTTGGTCCATCATGAAACTGACGAATACTAGGAGACCACTGAAAGGAAAACACAATCGCAATGACAATGAAACAAAAAAGAGAGTGAGGATCGGTTACTGCTTTCCAAAAGTTCTTTTTTCCCTTTGAACGAAAATATACCAACATCACGGATCCGCTTACCTTCCCTTCGTTCGGAGAGAAGAACAGTGGCAGATGCAAGTGTTGCCTTTCTTGAAGACGGTGAGGGAGAAGGGGATTCAGCGAAGAGTGAAATGATGGTTGCTTTGTCCGTCAAACTTAGACTGTGGAGAGATGGGGTTTTGTGATACGACGGCTCGTTACTGCCGCACGACGACCGGGGTGACTCTCCGCCTGCATACTACCTTCTAATTTGGTGGATGGCATTTGGGCCCGCGCGCTGCATGGCCCGCATGTCGGTGAACAAAAGTATAACGGCATTCAGTAGAGGGAGACGTTTCAATGACCTAGGAGGAGCCAAAAGTGGTAGAGTGTCTCCACTGCACTAGTAGTAATTGTTGTTCTCGGGTCCCAAGACAAAACAACCCATCCACACTAGTAAATAGTAAAATCAATTCAAAAGCCCATATATTTACTGAATGAGAGGCGCTACCCACACCCAGCATACCCCCCCCCAAAAAAAACCTGGGTGCTCTTCTTCCTCCTCGCTCCCACCCACCTCACGTCAGCTCGCTCCACTCTTACCCCCAAATTCCTCACCTCACTCCTACAGAAAACCCCAACTCCCCTTCTTCCTCACTCCTTCAGAAAACCCCCAGCTCCTCTTCTTCTTCACTCGCACTACAACTAGGCTCGTCATTCGTTACTCTACTCAAATCCGTGAGCGCGACACGACGCCCTCGAGGAAAATGGAGTCAGCTGACCCCAGCGCCAAGAAGATGAGGCTCCCGCCAGCGGCGACGCCTGTTGTAGATCCTGCACCAAGCAGCGCGGGGAGAAGCGGCAACCCCGCCCCCACCGGATCCCAGGAACCCATAGAATCTCAGGTGGACTGCATCAGCGATCTCCCGGATGCCATCCTTGGGGAGATCATCTCGCTTCTCCCCACCAAGGAGTGTTGCCGCACCCAAGTCCTCTCAATTCGGTGGCGCCCTCTATGGTGCGCCGTTCCCCTTAATCTCGACTGTCGTCAGCTATCTCTCTTCAATGTTTTTGCAATCCCCAGAGCCATCATCTCCTCCCACCAGGGCTCTATTCAAAGCCTCTGCATCCCGTCATGCTACCTGAGCAAGCATACCATGCCCTGCACGGTGGACGCCTGGCTGGAATCCCCTGAATTCAGAGAACTACAGCTGCTTGAGTTCTACTATTCCCCTGGAAATCACATACCACATACCGAACGCCATGAACTTGTGCCCTCAGCACCAATGTCCATCTCGGGGTTTTCATCCTCTCTCCACACCGCCACCTTTGCGCAGTGCTACCTACCAGACAATCTGGTACTAAACCTTCTACTCCCATTTCTTAAGAAACTTTCACTTGTGCGGGTTCGTATATCGGAGGCCTCATTGCACAGCGTCATCCACTCCAGTTGCCCTGCGCTGGAGTGCTTGGTGCTTGTTTTCACAGTTAGAATCGGTTGTCTCCAAATAAAGTCGCCTAACCTTGTAAGAATTGGAATTTCTTTTGACAGAAGGCAGCTCATCATCCAAGATGCCCCTTCACTTCAAAGGTTGATCCTTGATTCGAGTTATTCACCTTTGCAAATAACCGTCCTCTCTGCGCCTAAACTGGAGACCTTGGGTGTAATACATGATCTCTGTGCTCATTTCAATATGGTGTTTGGCTCCACAGTTCTTCAGGTACTTTATATTATCATCTACACTTGTAACCATAAGCTGCATTTTAAATTTCTGCGCATAATTTATATATCATCTTGGAGTACACATTTTGTACTAATATTATGTTCTATGCTCAATGAAGAGTTTCTCCATGGATGGCCTATCAATGGTGCTGGATTCTGTCAAGATCTTATATATCCAAACGAATAGTTTTTATCTGAACAAGATTATTGGCTTGCTGCAATGCTTTCCATGTCTGGAGAAGTTCTATATAAAGGTGATAATTTCACGCACATTGGAAGCCCGCATATAGTGTACTAGAATTAACCGTTCAACTGTTGCTCTTTCGACACTCTTCTTTTAGACCTTAACTGTTTTCAATCTTCATGTCTATTTAGGCAACAGGACAGGGTAAGAAAGTTATAACCAATCGGTGGATTCGTAAGCATCGGGATTTTCTCACTTCTCATGAGATTCGATTGAAGAAAATAACGCTAGAACGATATGTAGCCAACCGTGCAAACACAAGATTTGTCACATTCTTCCTGCTGAATGCGAGGTTACTATTGTCCATCAGGCTTAAGTTTATCAGCAGCATGGTTTTGACGGATGGGTATGTCGAAGAGCAAAAAAAGGAGTTTTAGGTGGGCAAAAGAGCTTCTGAACATGTCGGGCTTCTATTTACAACATATTGTGGTCATAATCCAGTAAATTTTACGATCCAGGATGTTCATTCTATGGACCTGACCGATCCATTTGACTGTGACTGCTAAAAACAATGCTGGAGTTAGATATTGTTGCCCTTTTCAATCTAGTTTTTTTTGTAAACCTGATGAACAATTAACCCTCATGCTTTTGTACAGTTTGTAAGCTAGAGTTAGATGTTCCTTCCCTTTTCAACTCGTCTGTGACTGTCATATTTTCTTTGAAACAAGGCAAATGGCTTGCCATTCGTTTAATTTAGAGTGAAATATTGTAACAAATCCAAACCAAGGGAAATAACATCACTCTCGTCGGCTGCTTGAGCTCACTGTGCATTACAGAAGCCAAGTATTTAGCCCCCACCAGCACCCACAAACTTATTTCGAACTAGCACATCAAATGGGCTGTAAATTTTCATAGGAAAGGCTGGACATCTGGGGCTCACTCCATTGTCAACGTAGTCAATAAACGAGAGAATTACACTATGAGCGGCTGACACCAGGGACCCTACAAGTCACAAAGTTTTTTTTGAGGAACAAGCAGTTGTTATTTATACTAGTTTTAGCGATGGACCAGGGTAACAACGGGGCTGTGCGGGGGCTGTGGCCCGTCTAGCCAGGGTTTTATTTATGTGTACCACATCATGAGCCCATTTGTGTTTTTTTCTTGCTGAAAATGGCTAGCCCAGTTCTATTTTTTTAAGAAATACCCAAACAAGGCCTACTTGCTTTATCGGCCCTACTGGGCTGCAAATCTTTCAAGACGAGGAGAGTTTCATTCGGTTTGCCCAGAAATGGGTTGTACATTTTTAAAACACATCAAACCGGGAATTAGTTTCAATTTTTTTTCATTACAAGATCTTAAATACCATTGATTTTTATGCGTGGACAATTATTTGGATTTTATATTTATATAAATAATTTTTCAAAATAGTTTGAATGTGAATCGATATTTCTGGATTAAAAACAGTTGACCGCACCGAAATATGCAAAATTTCGTATACTTTTTAACCGTGGCCACAATATGGGGTGTGATGCTAACAAAAAGAAGATGGGCTCCAAAAAAATTCTTAAGAATTAGCAAATGGGATGTACATTATTAGAAATAATGGCAGATGGGTTGTATGATGTTTTCCACAGATTTGAGGCTAACTTGTGCGCCTACTATAGGTTGACGCGTATGCTTTCATAAAAAAGGTTAAAGCACACACAATGCCCTATCAACTTAGTCAACACACGAGAGCAGTGACTGTTGGATGTCCATCCAACGGCTGTCGTGCTTCTTCAATCTCTGCTCTTCATGGTCAAGCCGCTCAAAAAACACCGGCGGGACTGCCTGCTCCCTCCTCCTGCGGCCGGCTATGCTACCGCGCAGGCCTCACGGCCCCACCGTACTCCCATCGCTGGCCTAGCCATGCCTCTACTCACCCACACATGTTGTTATTCTCTGGTGACGGCAGACAAACCAGTAAACCCTCGTACTCCTCCGTGTGGGAAACAACTGCCGAGTATTCCCTGGCTCCGTGTCGTTCCCTTCCTAGGCTTCGCCGTCGTCCACCGCCCTGGTGCTCTCGGCGCGGCCTGGTCAACGTGGTCACTGTACGTGGAGAGGCTGACAGCTGGGTCCACGGCCGCACGCAAGGAAATGCCTCCTTATTATGCGCAAAATAATGATTCCTCCACCTGACAGCTAGGACCCACAGGAAGGGCCTCTGTATTTCGCGAAAAAAAACGTTCCCCCCGCTGACAGGTCGGACCCACCAGCTATATCTTCGCACGCAAGGAAGTGCCTCCTTATTACGCCCAAAAAAATGAATACCCCCTACTAGTTGGGACCCACCATATTGTTGGGCTGACTTGTGGGGCTACTAAGTTGACAGGGACGGAGAGCTTTGTCAACTTAGTCAATACTCCAGTGACCGTATGATGTCCATCCAACGACCATAGTGCTTCTTCAACCTCTGGTCTTCTTGCTCCAGCCGCCCAAAGCAGCGCCGGTCGTGCCACCTGCTCCTGCCTCCCGTGGCCGGCTGTGCTACCGTGGAGGCCTCACCGCCCCATACTACTCCCACCACTGGCCAAGCCATCCCTCCACTCACCCACACCCCTTGTTATTCTGCGGCGATGGCAGCCTCACACCGCAGCCGAACCAGTGAACGCTCGTACTCCTCTCCGCGTGGGCATCCACTGCCGTGTCTTGCATGGCTCCGCGTCGTCCCCTTCCTAGGCCTCGCTGTCGTCCAACGCCGTGGTGCTCTCGGCGCGGTGTGGTCAATGTGGTCAATGACCGACTTCCATCAGAAGAGTACTGTACGTGGAGAGGCTGACAGCCGGGTCCACGGCAGCCGCAAGGAAGTGCCTCCTTATTACGTGGAAAATAATTATTCCTCCACCTGACAGCGGGGACCCATCGGACGGGCCACCAGTATTTTGCGAAAAAAATCATTTCCCCTTGACTGCTGGGACCCACCGGACGGGCCATCGTATTTCGCGAAAAAACGTTCCCCCCGCTGTCAGCTCGGACCCACCGGAAGTGCCTCCTTATTACGCACAAAAATATGAATACTCCCCCGGCTAGCTGGGACCCACCTTGCTGGGAGGCTGACTTGTGGGCCTACTAAGTTGACGGGGACGAAGGGCTTTGTCAACTTAGTCAATATGAACGATTCTAGCTCCAGTGACCATACGATGTCCATTCAACGGCTGTAGTGCTTCTTCAACCTCTGGTCTTCTTGCTCCAGCCGCCCAAAGCAGCGTCGGTCCTGCCGCATGCTCCTGCCTCCCGTGGCCGGCTGTGCTACCGCAGAGGCTTCACGCCCCCTACTTTTCCCACCGCCGGCCAGGCCCTGCGGTGATGGCAGCGTCACACCGCAGCCGAACCAGTGAACCCTCGTAGTCCTCTCCGCGCGGGCTTCAACTGCCGCATCGTCCCCTTCCTAGGCGTCGACGTCGTCCACCGCTGTGGTGCTCTCCGCGCGGCGTGGTCAACGTGGTCAAGGAACGACTTCCATCGGAAGAGTACTATATGTGGAGAGGCTAACAGCTGGGTCCATGGCCACAACCCAGTTTTTTTGTGATTTTCCAAGTAAGTCGCTTTGTCAGGCCTGTTGGGCTGTAAATATTTCAAGATGAGGAGAGCTTTCATTCGGCTGGCCGAGTAAATGGCCCATCAGTAATGAGAAATGGGTTGTACATTTTTAAAACACATCAAACCGGCAATTAGTTTCAAATATCTTTTTTTTCATTTCAAGATTTTAAATGACATTAATTTTTATGCGTGGACAATTTGTTGGATTTTATATTGATATACATTTATTTTTTAAATCAGTTTGAATGGGAGTTGAAATTTCGGGATTAAAAACAGTTCGGACCGCACCGAAATATGCAAAATTTCGTATAATTTTTTAACCATTGCCACAATATGGGCTATCATGCTAAGAAAAAGAATATGGGCTCCAAAAAAACCTTAAGAATTAGCAAATGGGCTGTAAATTATTAGAAATAATGGCAGATGGGTTGTATGCTGTTTTCCACAGATTTGAGACTTTCCTAAAAAAAGGTTGACGCACAAGCACTGACTGTTGGATGTCCATCCAACGACCGTCATGCTTCTTCAATCTCTGCTCTTTCTGCTCCAGCCGCTCAAACAGGCGCCGGCGGGAGTGCCTGCTCCCTCCTCTGCGCGGCCGGCTATGCTGCCGCGCAGGCCTCACCGCCCGACCGTACTCCCATCGCTGGCCTAGCCATCCCTCTACTCACCCACACCTGTTGTTATTCTCCGGCGACGGTAGACGAACCAGTAAACCCACGTACAGTCGTACTTCCCTCCGCGTGGGAAACAACAGCCGAGTCTTCCCTGCCTCCGTGTCGTCCCCTTCCTAGGCCTCGCCGTCATCCACCGCCCTGGTGCTCTCGGCGCGGCATGGTCAAGGAACGACTTGCGTCGGACGTGGACTGTACGTGGAGAGGCTGATAGCTGGGTCCACGGCGGCAGCAAGGAAGTGCCTCCTTATTACGCGGAAAATAATGATTCCTCCACCTGACAATAGGGACCCACCGGACGGGCCACCATATTTCGCGAAAAAAACGTTTCCCCCCTGACTGCTGGGACCCACCAGCTACACCTTCGCACGCAAGGAAGTGCGTCCGGGTAAAAAAAATTATTCGCCCCCCTGACTGCTGGGACCCACTAGCTCCTTGACTGCTGGGACCCACCAGCTACACCTTCACACGCAAGGAAGTGCGTCCGGGAAAAAAATGATTCGCCCCCTGACTGCTGGGACCCACCAGCTACATCTTCGCACGCAAGGAAGTGCCTGACAGTCGGGACCCACCTGGTCGAAGCGTACGTAGCGTTGTCATTCTGGTCGCGATCGTGTACGTACTTATATACTGGTGGATGTAGAGGCGCGCACGTGTCGGTGTAGAGGCGGCGAGGGTGCAAGAAATAAAATGTGGCCACATATGTGTACATACGAGCGGGGTCTCGAACGCCTACTCGCGCATACGTACGGCGAGGGCTCGTTGACATGGCTGGTTCGGAAAGGAGAAACAGCGTCGTCATCGTGTTCATGGGGAGGCAACGGAATGTGTGGTCGTGTTCATCGGGAGGGCTTGGACGGAACATGCGATCGAAACAAGGCCTGGCGTACCGTAGAACGGAGGAAACGGCGTTGTGTTCGACCGGCCACGTTCGAAACGGTATCCTGTTCATCGGGAGGGGTGTGGCGTACCGCAAAACGGAGGAAACGGACCTCCTATGGTCGAAACGGGGGTCATGTTGACCGGGAGGGGTGTGGCGTACCGCAAAACGGATGAAGCGGACCTCCTACGGTCGAAACGGGGGTCCTGTTGATTGGGAGGGGTGTGGCATACCGCAAAACGGAGGAAACAGACTTGTGTTGGAGCGCTACGGTTGAAACGGGGGTCCTGTTCATCCGGAGGGGTGTGGCGTACCGCAAAACGGGACTCCACGGGGATACTGTGCATCTCCACCGTCGACCCCCTCCAGCCTCCACGAGCTACTGTTCATCCACCGTCGACCTCCTCCAGCCTCCATCGGCGATTGTTCATCCACGGGCTCCTGTTCATCCAGCCTCCACTGTGCGCTACTCCACCGGCTACTGTTCAACCACCCCTCTCCACGGGCTCCTGTTCAACCACCCCTCCACGGTCTACTGTTAATCCTGCCCTCCACCGTCTACTGTTCATCCTGCCCTCCACGGGGTGGTCCTGTTCATCCAGCCCTCCACGGGGTCTTGTTCATCTAGCCCCAACCAGCTCGATCGATCGGGGTCCTGTTCATCCAGAGGCAACACCACGGGGTCCTGTTCATCCACCCCCACCGGGAACTGTTCATCCACCCCCCCCGCAACGCTCATTGTTCATCCAGAGGCAACATCAACCGGCTTCAGTTAGCAGCAGTAGCGAAGGAATCGCTCGATCGGGTTCAGTTAACAGCCATCGATCGATCGCTCGGGTTCAGTAACGCTTAGCCTGCAGTGCAATCGCTCTGGTTCAGTTAGAGCCCAACGCCTCGCTCGGGTTCAGTTATAGCCAACGCCTCGCACACACGCGCGTACGTGTACTAGAGAAACACGCATCTGTTGGCCCCCGACCTCCCACCGTAACCGGGAACTCCCTGAAATTTTCCTCCCCCTCGCTTCTACCATGGTTTTTTCCGTCATGGACGGCCCAAAGAATGTCATGCAGCTGCGTCTCCGGCCCACCCAGGACAAAAAGCCCATTTTCTGTCATGATTTTTTGTCATAGAAGTAGGAGCCCACCACATCTATGATGATACCGGGTTTTGTCACAATTATCGTCATAGAAGTGTCATATGTATGACAAAAAAAATTCGTTCGGCACAAAATGTCACGGATGTGTCTTTTTTTTGTAGTGCATGCTTAGGACTTGGAGGAGTACTTATGCAAGACAGAAGAGTTGTTTCATATGCCTCACGACAACTTCGACCGCATGATTTGAATTATGCGACGCATGATTTGGAGTTAGCAGCCGTAGTGCATGCACTCAAGACCTGGAGACATTTTCTTATTGGAAACCATTGTGATGTGTACACGGATCACAAGAGTTTGAAGTACATTTTTACCCAGAAGGAGTTGAACCTCTGGCAAAGGAGATGGTTGGAGCTCATAAAGGATTATGATATGAAGTTGCACTATCATCCAGGCAAGGCCAATGTCGTAGCAGACGCTTTGAGCCGGAAGGGTTATGCCAATACCGTAGTAACAGGAGGATTGCCAAGGGAGTTAGCAGAAGATCTCAGGGAGCTTCATTTGGAGATAGTTCCTAGAGGTTTTGTTGCAGCATTGGAGGTTCAGTCCACATTATTGGAAAAGATTAGAGAAGCTCAGAAGGATGATAAAGAAATTGCTGAAATAAAGGAGAAGATGAGGGAAGGAAAAGCTAAAGGTTTTCGTGATGACGAGCACGACACCTTGTGGTTTGAGGACCGTGTATATGTGCCCAATAATATCGAGATTAGGAAGTTGATACTACAGGACGCTCATGACTCGCCATACTCCATACACCCCGGAAACACTAAGATGTATTTGGATTTGAAGGAGCATTTCTGGTGGACTGGAATGAAGAAGGATATTGCCGAGTATGTAGCCGAATGTGATGTATGTCAGAGAGTGAAAGAAGAACATTAGAAGCTAGTAGGAATACTGTAGCTCATGCCGATACCTGAATGGAAGTGGGACAAGCTTGGCATGGATTTTATCACCAGATTACCCAGGACCCGATCGGGATATGATTCTATCTGGGTAGTAGTGGATCGACCAAAGTAGCTCACTTTATCCTAGTGAAAACCACCTATACAAGTGCAAAGTTGGCCAAGATATATATGACCAGGATCGTATGTCTGCATGGAGTTCCGAGGACCACCGTATCAGATAGAGGAACACAGTTTACTTCAAAATTTTGGCACCAGCTGCACTAGACTTTGGGAACCAGGCTAGAGTTCAGCACAACTTTTCACCCGCAGACAGATGGATAGACCGAGAGACTCAACCAGATTTTGGATGACATGTTGAGAGCTTGTGCGCTAGATTATGGATCTAGTTGGGACGATAATTTGCCCTACGTGGAGTTCTCATACAACAACAGCTATCAGGCCAGTTTGAAGATGGCACCGTTCGAAGCCCTGTATGGAAGAAGATGCCGAACACCGTTGATGTGGGATGAAGTTGGAGACCGCCAGTTGTTTGGACCAGATTTGATTAAGGAGTCTGAAGAGAAGGTTAAGATGATTCGAGATAGTCTGAAGGTAGCTCAGTCCCGACAGAAGAGTTATGCAGACTCAAAATGCAAGGAGGTAGCCTATGAAATCGAAGACAGAGCATATCTGCGAGTGTCAGCTTTGCGAGGAGTTAAACATTTTGGAGTCAAGGGAAAGTTAGCCCCGAGATTTGTAGGACCGTACCATGTTTTGGAACGCATGGGACAGGTTGCCTATAAGTTGGAGTTACCCGAAGGACTGTCATGAGTTCATGATGTGTTTCATGTTTCCCAGTTGAAGAAGTGTCATGCAGAGATGGCCGATATTCCTCTAAGAGATATAGTGCCCCTGGAAGCAATTCAGTTGGATAGTGATTTGACATATGAGGAGAAACCTGTCAAAATTCTTGAGTTTTCCAGCCGAGTTACTCGCAGCAAGGTTATCTAGTTTTGCAAAGTTCAGTGGAGCCACCATACCGAGGATGAAGGCACCTAGGAACGAGAGGGTGATCAACGCAAAGACCACCCACACCTATTTTCTAGCCAACTCGAATCTCGAGGACGAGATTCATCTTAAGGGGGGTAGGTTTGTAACATCCCAAATTTTCAATTTGGAATGTTATACATAGGTCGTTCATGCATATCATATTTTAGTGCATTTCATTTCTTGGTCCTCGAAATTCTAAGCAACTCGAGGACCCACGGAGAGAGTTGGGGATTTCACGTTCTTCATATTTGAATTTTCTCAAATATTGAGGCAAGGATCATTTTGGTTTTCATAATTTTTCACTCCGAAAATATTTCGTATTAAAATATATGAGAGGATATAATATGACTTGTCCAAAATAAATGAAATATTGGACAAAAAATATTAAAATCAAATAAATAAATTTTAATTGGATTTTATTGCAATTTTATTTGAATTAGGAAAAATATGTGTTTTTAAAAATTGCATTAGAAGCCCAAATAAATGTTTACTTTGTCCGGATTACTATTAGAGGACCGTGAAAATTTATTTCAGGATTTTTGGTCCCTGTTTAGTATTTATTTTAACTGTTTTTCCGTGTCAGGTTTTTTTTAGAAAAACTGCACCGACCTACCGGGCCGTGGGCGACCCGGACTCTGCACTGCCCGGCCCCTTTAAAGGGCGAGCCCCGCCAGCCCCACGAGCCCACCCAACCTGCGCCGCCGCCACGCTGCACGCCAGCCCCGCCGCCCGTGCCGCCATCCGCAGGAGCCGCCGCCCCGATCCGATCCGGATCTTCCCGTGTTTTTTTTCGGTTTAGGTATTAAACCGATCGGTTTTTTTGTAAAACCCTAGAATCGGCTTTTTCGGTTCATTCATTTTTTTTCACGGTTTAGTTATATTGCGGACATTCGTCCGTACGTTCGTTTTAACAAACGTTCGTCCGTTAGCCGTAGACAGCGAACGTTCGTTCGTTAGCCTGTTCGTCAGTATTTTCTTTTTCCAGGGTTTTTCCGCGATTATTTCCGATCGCCATTTCTGCCCTAATCTTCGATCTAGTATATCTTTTCGCTTGTTTATCCAAATAAAGTGAAACAAGCGCCTAGATCTTCGCCTCGAAGCCCTCTTTCTGTTTAACCAACTTGAACAAGATTTTGGTACTGTAAAATTTGACTTTAGTGCAGATTAGTAATCGGATCTTGTTTCTTTCGCAATTTGAGTTTCGTTGCTCCGTTTGATTTGATTCTTTTTGCAAACCATAGTTATTTAGTTGAATTTTCTGGTTAGATCTTCTTATTTGAGTTTTACCCGTGCATCTTTTCTTGATTTCTTATGTATGCTATTGTTTGTTTGCGATAGAATTCCCGGTGTGCGAAGCGTGCTACTACGAGTCACTATGTTTTGTGGATCGTCAGCAAGGCAAGTAACAAATTGATCATACTCTTTCACACCCAGTTTTTATGCATTAGTTGAAATCCTCAAACACTGCATGATTAGGATGTGACTAACCTGTGGGTCTGGGAAGGAGTTGATGAGGTAGAACCTATTACCTATTTTATTATCAAACCCTTGGGAGTTACTTCTACATTATGCTTATATTGCTATGCTATGCTAGTAGGCGTGGATTGGGTTTGAGTGTATCCATGAAAGATGTGAGTGTATTTATTAATGGTTCAATTTTAAGGTGGCAACTTTAATACACATCTGGGTGGATTGTTTGTTTTGGGCACCTAGGGTTATACCAGTGTTGTCCTAGGAGATCCCGGGGTTATACTATGTGATCCTCCTATGGTCCGCCACCCAGGCTCAAAGGGATCATAAGATTATTCATGCTAGAAACTTCCGTGTGCAGCCACAAGCTATTATGGACTCTAGCATAGTTGAGTAGGTTGCATGACCTCTTCCAGTGGTAGGCTAGCAGAAGTAAGGGATGTAGGTTGGTACTGTCTACCCGGGGTTAGAGTTAATGCTTCTGAAAGACTGTGTCTCGGTCATTCGGTTCTCAAACACCACGTAGTGCGAGAAATCCAACGGAGGAGATCGAGTCTTCTGGGGAAAAGTGTGCAAACCTCTGCAGACTGTATAAACTAATCATGGTTAGCCGTGTCCCCGGTTATGGACATGAGTATCTGGTACTTGAATTATTGATTTGATCTCATCACTCTAAATTAATTTGTTGGGTTGATAATTACCTTTAATTGGGATTGAGATGGGGGTACCATTTTCAATGTTTCAACCACCATGATAGTTAAATAAAATATTTTCCTTTGTTGTAGGGAAAAATTGGCATTTCGCAAAACATTATAACCATAGAGCCTCCACCAGCCAAATATGCATGTAGTGATAGCATTTATCTGTTCATTGCTCTACTGTGTTATATTGCCAGCATATTCCATGGTCTGACCCGTTTTCGGGCAGCAACATATCATGTCGTAGACTTTTCATAGGAGGAGTAAGGTGTGCTAGGTCGTTTGTCATGCACTCAGCTATGCCGTTGGAGTTGATGGACTCACTTTATCTTCCAAGCCTTCCGCTATTATCATATTTAGATGGCCTTAAGCCATATTTATTGTAATAAGTTCTCTTTTGAGACATTTGATGTAATAAGTGTGTGATTGCTACTCTGTTATAAATCCTTCGAGTACTGTGTGTGTCAGCATTACCGATCCAGAGATGACACTGAACACAGAGACTTGACCGTCTGAGGTCGGGTCGCTACACTCTTGTTGTACTAATGCTTTCATCTAGTATGCTTCAGATAAGTTCAACAATGGAGTGACATGGACTAGAGGATGTGGAACCCCTTTGAGATGATAAGGACAAAGGATTGGCTCAAGCTCAAAGCTCAGGACTCTGCATTTTTCATTTTAGTGATCCAAGATCACACTGAGTCCATAGGAAAGCCAATACTATTAAGAGGGGATGAGTTATTGCTTCATGGCTTGCTTGCTCAAAATGCTTAGTGATATGCTCCAAAGACCCCAAACACTTTCTCACATCCACATTTGTCCCAAACCAAAAGTCAAACTCGGCCCCACCGAAACTTTCTATCTGGTGCCACCGAGTTCTATTGACATAGCCACTGCCAGAAACCCTAATCAATTCGGTCTCACCGATGGGATCTTGGTCTCACCGAGATGGGCTTGCAAACTCTCTGTTGCCTATTGCATTAATTTCGGTCTCACCGAAATATGAAATCGGTCCTACCGAGTTTGCTTGGCCAACTCTTTGTTTGCTTATTACCCTAATCGGTCCCACCGAGTTTGTGTAATCGGTCCAACCGAGATAAGGCTTTACCCTAACCCTAGCACATCGGTCCCACCGAGTTGATAATGTCGGTCCCATCGAAATGCCTAACGGTCACATTATGAACCAAATCGGTCTGACCGAGTTTATAATTCGGTCCCACCGAGTTTGGTGATTTGTGTGTAATGGTTAGATTTTGTGTGGAGGCTATATATACCCCTCCACCCACTCTTCATTCATGAAGAGAGCCATCAGAACATGCCTACACTTCCAACATACATTTTCTGAGAGAGAACCACCTAACCTTGTGTTGAGGTCAAGATATTCCATTCCAACCACATAAATCTTGATCTCTAGCCTTCCCCAAGTTGCTTTCCACTCAAATCATCTTTCTACCAAATCCAATCCTATGAGAGAGAGTTGAGTGTTGGGGAGACTATCAGTTGAAGCACAAGAGCAAGGAGTTCATCATCCACACACCATCTATTACCTTTTGGAGAGTGGTGTCTCCTAGATTGGCTAGGTGTCACTTGGGAGCCTCCGTCAAGATTGTGGAGTTGAACCAAGGAGTTTGTACGGGCAAGGAGATCGCCTACTTCGTGAAGATCTACCCTAGTGAGGCAAGTCCTTCGTGGGCGATGGCCATGGTGGGATAGACAAGGTTTCTTCTTTGTGGACCCTTCATGGGTGGAGCCCTCCGTGGACTCGCGCAACCGTTACCCTTCGTGGGTTGAACTCTCCATCAACGTGGATGTATGATAGCACCACCTATCGGAACCACGGATAAAAATCTCCATGTCTCCAATTGCGTTTGCACACTCCAATCCCATCCCTTTACATTCTTGCAACTTTCATGATTTACGTTCCGCTGCTCATATACTCTTGTCATGCTTGCTAAAACTCCACTTCAACTTAAAGAATTTAAAAACTGCAACTTTTCTTGCTAAGATTCTATTCACCCCCCTCTAGACACCTCTTCTCGATCCTATCAATTGGTATCAAAGCATTGGTCTCCATTACCTTGGTTTAAACACCTTTGGAGGAGGATGGATGAGTCTATGTTGGGGAGTCTTAGACATATATTGCCTATACTTGATGGAGAGTACTTTCATGAGTGGAAAAATGAGATGCTTGAGATTTTCAATGAATATCATTTGACCAAGTACATTACTACTCCTTGTGCTCGCATTGTTTATCCTGTGCATCCCACGCCCGATGAGGATCTTGACATGATTCGCAATCTTAGAACTATCAATCTTATTGTAAAAGGATTGCCTAAAAATTTGAATTCTAGCTTACCTACTCTAGATTGTGCTTACACCATATGGAGATTTCTAGAGGAACAATTCTCAAATTATTCCTTGAAAAATCTAGATGAGATTCTCCATAAGTCTATTTCCTTGAATAGGATGAGTATTAGTGATCCTAAGTTTGATGATTGTCTATTTGAGCTTCGTGATCTCACTACTAGGGAAAACCTTATACACAGAAACTTACCAGTAGCGCGGGACAAAAAGAAGCGCTACTACAATTTACCACTAGCGCATGTTATCCAAACGCGTTGCAGCTAAGATCATAGCAGTAGCGCGCTAGCAGTAGAGGCGCTACTACTACAATTCCCCTTACTATTCTCACCAGGCTACCTATAGTAGTATCGTGCCTAAGGAAAGCGCGCTGTTCCTAAGATTGTTGTGGTAGCGTGTTTCGCGCAGGTAGCGCTACTGCTAAGGAAAGGAAAATAAAATGAAAAACATATAGAAAAGTAAATGAAAATGAAAGAAATAGAAAAAGGGGAAGGAAAAAAAAAGAAAATGTGAACATCAGCAACGGGCTTTATGGACAGGCGCTATAGCTAATGTAGCAGTAGCGCTTTCCGTGGAACGCGCTGCTGCTACTTTCCACTTAACCAACCGTGTTCTTCTTCCCCATGCCCACTTCCCCCAAATCCAACACGCGTGCGTCTTCTGTCGCCGTCGTCATTTCCCGGCCGCCATGCGCTCTCCCGTCGCCCTCATCACGCCGTCGACGCCGCCCCCGACCCCGACCTCGACGCCCCCTACATCGTCGCCCTCCGCCGTGCGCCCGCCGCCCTGACCCCGACCCCATCCCCTACCTCGACACCGTGTGCCCCTCTCCCTAACTCCGCCGCCGCCCGAGGTGAGCACGCCCTCCTCATCCTCTTCCCCTAACTCTGCCTAGTTAGGGTTCATCAAATTAGATGCTAATTATGGCAGTAGTTGTTAAATAGAATTAGTTTTAGAGCTCATCAAATTAGTTAGGGTTAAATTTCAGAGTTCATCAAATTTGTTAGGGTTAAATTTTAGAGTTCATCAAATTAGTTAGGGTTCATTAAATTTGAGAGTTCATCAAATTAGTTAGGGTTAAATTTTAGACTTCATCTAACTGTTTTTTTACTATTTTTTAGTAAGTGTTTAATAGAATTAGTAAGAAAATTAATATAACTAGCTAAACTAGTTTATTTTAGTAAAAACTAGTTTATTTTTATTTATAGTAAGTGCTTAATTGCACTAGTTGAGTTAATACAACTATTTTATTTTTAGTACGAAAATTAATAGAATTACTTTACTTTTTTAGTTAAAGCAATTATTCCTGCATCGATGTCGACGATGCCTATCCCGCATCCTCGTCGTCGAGTCAGCGGAGGACACCTGCGTCGCCAGATGTGCCATGTCCGGGACTGGGCTCCGCCGGGGTGGTACTGGGAGGCGCTACCTACCGAGGGGCGCAGGTTGGTGAGGAGTCAGCCCGTCATTGACCCAAACCTTCTTTGGTGGCGGTCGCGTGGGCCAGTGACGGTCCAGAGGCTCGAGGACCCCGCGGAGGTGGTGCGTCACCGTGTCAGTGAGGAGGACGCGCACGTCCGTCGCTACTTGTTTGCATTGGAGCATAGGTTCTCCAATACCTGGTAGGTTCTCTAGGGATCTCACTGGAGCTATGATCATGTGATGGTTCCTTCTCTGTGGATGTCCACCGCCCGCGCCGATACCCGTCGTGCACTAGGGTTTTAGTTGTATTAGTGATGTTATATGTATGATACTATTCGGGATGTATTAGTGATAATATTCGACGATGTACGGATGCATGAGATGATTTACTTTTGCTTATTGAATGCATGCTAATTTCAATACTTATTTATTTTATGATTTGGTTTTGCTTATTGAATGATCATGTCAATATAAGTCCTATAAGATATTTTGAAATGTATATCTTGTGTTGCTCAAATAGCATATGTGCTTGCCCAAGTGGCCGGTCATGTTTGCAGGTTACACCTCCGAGTGGCCTATGTTTTGCCAGAGTGTTGATTCATTTCCGTTCCGGCAAATTTCAGGCGCTCGATATGTCCTATTTTATCAAAGGTCATGCCGGATTTTTCCGTGAATTTTGGCATGACTTGTGCCAGAATATGTAGGAAATATATCGAGTGCCCCGGATTTGTGTGTTGAGTATCCTGGTAGTTGCCTTCGATCGATTTTCAATTAATGTTTCAACTATGAACATAGGAAATGTCTGACGATGAAAAGGATTTCGGTATTTGCAAATACTATGAAGACGAGCGCAGCCTGTGTGACAGAATCTTCCTAGATGATGATAGGCGCTTCAGCATCAAGCTGGACGAGAACTTCGAAGTGGATACAGTAAGTCACAACGACAAGTCTTTTTCGTAATTAAGCATGACATCTGCTTCATTTTCTTCAACTTATAATTTAAATTTTTTACTATTCTACTAGCGTATCCCCTGCCATGCAAGAGTTTTTGTCTTGGATAAGATAGGTTTCAGTCCTATGCAAACTACTACGGAGGTAAAGAGAGTTAACTTGAAGACCGAGCATGGTTATACTTTCCATGCAGAATTATACAACGCGGACACCAACACCTATTTTGAATGCAAAACTTGGCAAGCACTATGCAAGGCTTATGCATTTGAGCCTGATATGTATATCACCTTTGATATTCATCCCTAAGATGATATTGAAGGTAACAGAGACATCTGGGTCGATGTGCAGACGCCTCCAGTTATACCATTATGTGAGTTTCTCAACCATATTTATGTCTTCGATATTGTTTATTCAAAAATAGTTCACAACTAATTTCTATTGAGATCTTATTTCCATTCAAGCAAACATGTCCGACGCTTGGTAGACATGACCGTCCACTGTCCCGGGGCTGAACTAAATTGCGAGGACATGGGTCATTATGTTTCATGGCTTGAGGATCTTCATACTGTCAAGACAAATTATTTTTCTCGACTTAAAAATCTTAGTACTCAAAACGTGCGACCAATAGTGTTCGTACTGAACTACGGTAACATCTATTTAGGAAAGATGGTAAGATTTTTACTATTTGTCCTCAGTGCATCTTTTGCATACATTATTTTTTCAGCTAAACTTTATTGCTAAGTATGTTACTATACGATGTTCGTCAACAGGGACTCCCCATGAATGTTGTGCCTCATTGGATCGAGACTAAAGGTCGCATGAGAATTGTTAGTTTACGACCAAGATATCCTACAATGCACTTTAGTGCATACAGGATTTCTAATAGTGAGGAATGCTTAATAGTGAAATACTGGAGCAAAATTGTGAATGATCGCAGAGAAGTACTAGGGGCAGCAATCAGAAGCGCGGCCCACGATTAGGAGATAGGTTCATCTGCATGCTCCAACTTCATGAAGCAGGAGTGCTACACATGTTTTATGCTATTTTACCTGAGAGAGAGCAGCAGGAGTGATTAGCTAGCTAGAAATGAGTTATGATGATTAAATAGCTAGTGTTGGTGGTAATGACTATGATGATTATTATTAGCTAGTGTTGGTGGTGATTAGATAGCTATCGCAGCTACTGTTTGGTGGTGATTAGCTAGCTAGAATGAGTTTGAAGATGATGGTGTGTACTATTGGTGGTAATGACTATGACGATGATTAAATAGCTATTGTTGGTGGTAATGACTATGATGATGATTAAATAGCTTGTGTTGGTGGATTAGGTTCAAGTGTAGGCAACATGTGGTGCACATCGAAAGTACTACTAGTCCAAACTAGATCAAGTTTGGATTCGTAGTATACTTTTGACATGCACCACATGTTCCCTCCACTTAAACCTAATCCACCTTCATTTGACACACTGTTATGGACATATTGATATAACAACCTCATAATTGGTATTGTACCAAAATTTGTATAACGGCGTATAAATACAATAAAAATTAAAAAAATGAGAAAAAGAATACTAGTAGCGATGGAGAGTAAACACGCTACTACTAGCTATATTACCAGTAGCGCTGGGGTGAACAAACGTTGCTGCTATATGTCTTAGCAGCAGCGCGTGCAGCACGCGCTACTGCTAAGGAATAGCTATAGCGCCTTATCAGTAGTGCGTCCTCCTGCGCTACTGATAGGAAAAATACTCACGCTACTGCTAGGGTTTTTCCTAGTGTCTCATGCGTGCCAAAGGAGATGTTGGAATTATTAGCAATATCATTTCTGGAGTCATTAGATTTCATAGATATGAACATTGTTACGGTCATACTTCTAATGAATCACTCTCTCTAGGAATTGATCCATCACATGACAATGTTGAACATGGATACTATGATGAGAATGATGATAGTGACTATGATCTTGATGATGCGATGAGACACTTTGGTCTTATGGCTAATCTTCGTGGCTACATGGCTGGAGGAAAGGAATGGGTCCTTGATAGTGGATGTACTGATCATATGACCAGAGACAAAGATATGTTTCGTGAGCTTGCTGAAAACGACGGCCCTCGAAATTATGTCACTTTCGGTGATAACTCAAAGGGTAAGGTGGTTGGCCTTGGTAAGGTGGCCACCTCACATGATAGCTCCATACAAAATGTTATGCTCGTTGAATCGCTTGGCTACAATTTACTTTCCGTATCTAGACTTGTTGACTTTGGTTCCAACATCCTATTTACTGAAGTAGATTGCCAAGTGTTTCGTAGAGATAATCATAAAATGGTCTTTACCGGTATCCGTAGAGGTGATCTTTACATCGTTGATTTCACTAAAAAAGGCTCAACCTAGAACTTGCTTTATTGCTAAATCTTCGAAAGGATGGTTGTGGCATAGAAGGTTAGGTCATGTGGGCATGCAAAATCTTGATAAGCTTATTAAGGGTGATCATATCCTTGGAATAAAAGATGTTATATTTGACAAGGATAGACTTTGTAGTGCTTGTCAAGTAGGAAAACAAGTTGGAGGAAGCCACCCCGTGAAGAACATTATGACCACGAGAAGACCGCTCGAGCTACTTCATATGGATCTCTTTGGTCCCAATGCCTATAAGAGTGTCGGTGGTAACTCATTTGGTCTAGTTATAGTTGATGATTTTTCAAGATTTACGTGGGTGTTCTTTCTTGATGATAAATATCAGGTCCAAAAGATCTTCAAGAGCTTCGCTAGGAAGGCCCAAAATCAATTTGAAGTGAAGATCAAGAAGTTTCGCAGCGACAATGGAATGGAGTTCAAGAACGCAAATGTGAACACCTTTCTTGACGAAGAAGGGATTTCACACGAGTTCTCGGCTACGTACACGCCTCAACAAAATGGAGTTGTTGAGATGAAGAATTGAACTCTTATTGAGATGGCAAGAACGATGCTTGATGAGTACAAGACTCCAAAACACTTTTGGGCGGAAGCGGTTGAGACAGCTTGTCATGCAACAAATCGCTTGTATCTTCACCAGCTACTCAGCAAGATGGCATATGAGCTCCTCACCGGTAACAAACCCCAAGTTGGATACTTTCTAGTATTTGGCTCAAAGTGTTACATTCTTGATAAGCATCATCGTTCTAAATTTGCTCCTAAATCTCATGAGGGTTTCCTACTTGATTATGGCTCAAACTCTCACACTTACCGTGTCTACAACAGTTTCACCCGAAAGGTTGAAGAGACGGTAGATGTGAAGTTTGATGAATCTAACGGCTCGCAACTAGGGCAATTGCCAATTGATCTAGGGGATAAAGACCCTTCGGAAGCAATCCAAGACTTGTCTATTGGAAAGATTCGACCAAAGGAGGTGAAGGAGAGTACCTCGTTAATGACCCACAAGTATAGGGGATCTATCGTAGTCCTTTCGATAAGTAAAAGTGTCAAACCCAACAAGGAGCAGAAGGAAATAATAAGCGGTTTTCAGCAAGGTATTCTCTGCAAGCACTGAAATTATCGGTAACAGATAGTTTTGTGATAAGGTAATTTGTAACGGGTAACAATTAACAAGTGTAAATAATGTGCAGCAAGATGGCCCAATCCTTTTTGTAGCAAAGGACAAGCTTGGACAAACTCTTATATGAAGAAAAACGCTCCCGAGGACACATGGGAACTATCGTCAAGCTAGTTTTCATCACACTCATATGATTCGCGTTCGTTACTTTGATAATTTGGTATGTGGGTCGACCGGTGCTTGGGTGTTGTCCTTACTTGGACAAACATCCCACTTATGATTAACTCCTATTGCAAGCATCCACAACTACAAAAGAAGTATTAAGGTAAACCTAACCATAGCATGAAACATATGGATCCAAATCAGCCCCTTACGAAGCAACACATAAACTAGGGTTTAAGCTTCTGTCACTCTAGCAACCCATCATCTACTTATTACTTTCCAATGCCTTCCTCTAGGCACAAATAATGGTGAAGTGTCATGTAGTCAACGTTCACATAACACCACTAGAGGAGAAACAACATACATCTCATCAAAATATCGAACGAATACCAAATTCACATGACTACTTATAGCAAGACTTCTCCCATGTCCTCAGGAACAAACGTAACTACTCACAAAGCATATTCATGTTCATAATCAGAGGGGTATTAATATGCATAAAGGATCTGAACATATGATCTTCCACCAAATAAACCAACTAGCATCAACTACAAGGAGTAATCAACACTACTAGCAACCCACAGGTACCAATCTGAGGCTTTGGGACAAAGATTGGATACAAGAGATGAACTAGGGTTTGAGAGGAGATGGTGCTGGTGAAGATGTTTATGGAGATTGACCCCCTCCCGATGAGAGGATCTTTGGTTATGACGATGGCGATGATTTCCCCCTCCCGGAGGGAAGTTTCCCTGGCAGAACAGCTCTGCCGGAGCTCTAGATTGGTTCCGCCTCGTGGTGGCGGAGTTTCTTCCCGAAAGCTTGCTTATGATTTTATCCAGGCTAAAAGACTTCATATAGCAGAAGATGGGCACCGGAGGCCTACCAGGGGGGCCATGAGGCAGGGGGCGTGCCCCCACCCTCGTGGCCAGGGTATGGGCCCCCTTTGATACTTTCTCCGCTCAGTATTTTTTATTAATTCCAAAAATGACTTCCGTGAAGTTTCAGGACTTTTGGAGTTGTGCAGGATAGGTCTCTAATATTTGCTCCTTTTCCATCACAGAATTCCAGCTACCGACATTCTCCTTCTTCATGTAAACCTTGTAAAATAAGAGAGAATAGGCATAAGTATTGTGACATAATGTGTAATAATAGCCCATACTGCAATAAATATCGATATAAAAGCATGATGCAAAATGGACGTATGAACTCCCCCAAGCTTAGACCTCGCTTGTCCTCAAGCGGAAGCCGATAAGGATAAATACGTCCACATGTTTAGAGATAGAGGTGTCGATAAAATAAAATACGGACATGAGGGCATCATGATCATTCTTATAACAGCAACATATATGTATATTGTCATATGATTTCTTATGCTCAAGTAATAATCTATTCACAATGTCAAGTATGAATCAGAAACTTCATTGAGAACTGACAAACTATGATCTCGGTCATTGGAGAAATTGCAATTTATCATAACATTGGAAAAGGTCAATATATGAGCTTTTCAGCAAGTCCACATACTCAACTATCATTTAGTCTTTCAAAATTGCTAACACTCACGCAATACTTATGGTTATGGAGTTTTAATCGGACATAGAGAAAGATAGGGGCTTATAGTGTTGCCTCCCAACCTTTTACCTCAAGGGTAATGTCAACAATAATAATTCATGCTAACTTACATCCAATTGGATATACATATCAGGATCTTTCCAACACAATGTGCTTGCCAAAGGATAAAATGTAAAAAAGGAAAGGTGAAGATCACCATGACTCTTGCATAAGGAATAAGACAAAAGTAAAAGATAGGCCCTTCGCAGAGGGAAGCAGAGGTTGTCATGTGCTTTTAGTTGGATGCACAAAATCTTAATGCAAAAGAACGTCACTTTATATTGCCACTTGTGATATGGACCTCTATTATGCAGTCTGTCGCTTTTATTGCTTCCATATCACAAGATCGTATAAAGTTTATTTTCTCCACACTAATAGATCACACACATTTAGAGAGCAATTTTTATTGTGTGCAACATGACAACTTACTTGAAGGATCTTACTCAATCCATAGGTAGATATGGTGGACTCTCATGGCAAAACTAGGTTTAAGGGTATTTGGAAGAACAAGTAGTATCTCTACTTGGTGCAAAGAATTGGCTTTCATGAGGGAGAAAGGCAAGCTCAACATGTTGGATGATCCATGAAATATACTTTATTTTGGATATAAGAAAACATAACCCATTACGTTGTCTTCCTTGTCCAACATCAACTCTTTAGCTTGTCATATTTTAATGAGTGCTAACAACCATAAAAGTTGTCCAAGATAGTATATTTATATGTGGAACCTCTCTTTCTTTATTACTTCCTATTAATTGCAACGATGACCAAAACTATGTTTGTTAACTCTCAAAAACTTTTAATCATCATACTTTTTATATGTGAAGTCATTACTCTCCATACGATCAATATGACCTCTTTATTTATTTTTATTCTTTCTTTTTATTTTATTCCCTCAAGATCATAGCAAAATAATCAAGCCCATTACTCAACACTAATCTTTATTATATATATAGCTCACGGACTCAATTACATAGAAGGATCATAAGGCAAAACTCAAAACTAAATCATACTAAAACTTTATTCTAATAGATCAAGATATTACCAAAAGGATCGAACTAAGAAATACAGTAAAGATAGGAGTGTGATGGTGGTACGATACCGGGGCACCTCCCCTCAAGATCAGTTCTCGTTTGCTGGTGAAGAAGATGGTGGTGACGATGGATAGTCGCACATCTAGCGTAGGAGATCCTCCAATTTGCGGATAATGCCCTTGAGTGCGATGATATGCTCCTTCAACAAAATATTTTCATGTGTGAGTTACTTGTTTTGTATACGAGCTAACTCAATCATCTTGAAAGCTTCGATCTATGTTGGGGTAAGAAGATTGTGATGAGGTTGAAGGATGTCTTCTTCTTCTACTGTCGGAGCTTGATTATCCGTGGCCTTCTTGATCCCATCATCCTTGTTGATCTCCACGGGTTCTTCTCTCTTCAGCTCTATCTTCATTAGCCAAGCATCGTTGCCCTCATTGTTGGAGGAGGGGGACGACATGATGCCTGGCCTTGAAAACTCTGGTAGAAAACAGCTCGAAACAAGAACAGAGGATAATTGCGTGGTACGGTGGTCAAAACCTTTGGGAGATTATATAATGAATTTTTACCGACCAAAAGAAGTATCGTGCAAGAAAACAGAGTCCAGAGAGCACACGAGGTGCCCACAAGGCAGGGGGCGCGCCCAGGGGGTAGGGCGCACCCTCCACCCTCGTGGACGCCTCGTGTCCTTCCCGGACTACTTCTTATTTTCCTATTTTCTTAAATATTCCAAAATGGATAAAAAATGCTATTAGAACTGTTTTGGAGTCGGTTTACTTACCCTACCACATACCTATTCCTTTTCGGAGTCTGAAACGTTCTGGAAAGTGTCCTTTATGTATTCCTCCGGGGTTACGATTTCAATAACATTAGTTTCAACATTTATAGGATTACCTGAGATATAATGTTTGATTCTTTGACCGTTCACCACCTTCAGATTTGTGCCTTCGAAGTTGTTGATTTTTATGGCACCGAAACGATACACCTCCTCGATAACGTAAGGACCTTCCCATTTAGAGAGAAGTTTTCCTGCAACAAATCTTAAACGAGAGTTGAATAGCAACACATAATCACCTACATTAAACTCACGCTTTTGTATCCTTTTGTCATGCCATCTTTTAACCTTTTCTTTAAACAGTTTGGCATTCTCATAGGCCTGGGTTCTCCATTCATCAAGTGAGCTAATGTCAAATAGCCTCTTCTCACTGGCAAGTTTAAAATCATAGTTGAGCTCTTTATTGGCCCAATATGCCTTATGTTCTAGAATAGGATTACCGTACCACTCTGGTGCGGATCTTACTCTGGTTGACCTACGAGGTTCGGTAGTAACTTGATCTGAAGTTTCATGATCAATATCATTAGCTTCCTCACTAATTGGTGTAGGTGTCACAGGAACCGGTTTCTGTGATGAACTACTTTCCAATAAGGGAGTAGGTACAGTTACCTCATCAAGTTCTACTTTCCTCCCACTCACTTCTTTCGAGAGAAACTCCTTCTCTAGAAAGGATCCATTCTTAGCAACAAATGTCTTGCCTTCGGATCTGTGATAGAAGGTGTACCCAACAGTTTTGGTGTCATCTCAACGGATTTCGATGGTGCCCTATTCAACATGAATGCAGCCGTCTCTAAAGCATAACCCCAAAATGATAGCGGTAAATCAGTAAGAGACATCATAGATCTCACCATATCTAGTAAAGTACGATTACAACATTCGGACACACCATTACGTTGTGGTGTTCTGGGTGGCGTGAGTTGCGAAACTATTCCGCATTGTTTCAAATGTTGATCAAACTCGTAACTCAAATATTCTCCTCCATGATCAGATCATAGAAACTTTATTTTCTTGTTATGATGATTTTCCACTTCACTTTGAAATTCTTTGAACTTTTCAAATGTTTCAGACTTATGTTTCATTAAGTAGATATACCCATATCTGCTCAAATCATCTATGAAGGTGAGAAAATAACGATACCCGCCGCGAGCTTCAAAATTCATCGGACCACATACATCAGTATGTATGATCTCCAAAAAATCTGTTGCTCGCTCCATTGTTCCGGAGAACGGCGTTTTAGTCATCTTGGCCATGAGGCATGTTTCGCAAGTACCAAGTGATTCATAATCAAGTGATTCCAAAAGTCCATTAGTATGGAGTTTCCTCATGCGCTTTACACCAATATGACCTAAACGGCAGTGCCACAAATAAGTTGCACTATCATTATCAACTCTGCATCTTTTGGCTTCAATATTATGAATATGTGTGTCACTACTATCGAGATTCAATATAAATAGACCACTCTTCAAGGGTGCATGACCATAAAAGATATTACTCATATAAATAGAACAACCATTATTCTCTGATTTAAATGAATAACCGTCTCGCATCAAACAAGATCCAGATATAATGTTCATGCTCAATGCTGGCACCAAATAACAATTATTTAGGTCTAATACTAATCCCAAAGGTAGATGTAGAGGTAGTGTGCCGACGGTGGTCACACCGACTCTGGAACCATTTCCCACGCGCATCATCACCTTGTCCTTAGCCAATCTTCGCTTAATCTGTAGCCCCTGTTTCGAGTTGCAAATGTTAGCAACAGAACCAGTATCAAATACCCAGGTGCTACTGCGAGCATTAGTAAGGTACACATCAATAACATGTATATCACATATACCTTTGTTCACCTTGCCATCCTTCTTATCCGCCAAATACTTGGGGCAGTTCCGCTTCCAGTGACCAGTCTGCTTGCAGTAGAAGCACTCAGTCTCAGGCTTAGGTCCAGACTCGGGTTTCTTCTCCTAAGTAGCAACTTGTTTGCCGTTCTTCTTGAAGTTCCCCTTCTTCTTCCCTTTACCCTTTTTCTTGAAACTGGTGGTCTTGTTGACCATCAACACTTGATGCTCCTTCTTGATTTCTACCTCCACAGCTTTTAGCATTGCGAAGAGCTCGGGAATTGTCTTATCCATCCCTTGCATATTATAGTTCATCGCGAAGCTCTTGTAGCTTGGAGGTAGTGATTGAAGAATTCTGTCAATGACACTATCATCCGGAAGATTAACTCCCAGCTGAATCATGATTGTTATACCCAGACATTTTGAGTATATGTTCACTGACGGAACTATTCTCCTACATCTTACAGCTATAGAACTTATTGGAGACTTCATATATCTCAATCCTGGCATTTGATTGAAATAATAACTTCAACTCCTGGAACATCTCATATGCTCCATGACGTTCAAAACGTCGCTGAAGTCCCGGTTCTATGTCGTAAAGCATGGCACACTGAACTATCGAGTTGTCATTAGCTTTGCTCTGCCAGACGTTCTTAACGTCATCAGTTGCATCTGCAGTAGGCCTGGCACCCAGCGGTGCTTCCAGGATGTAATTCTTCTGTGCAGTAATGAGGATAATCCTCAAGTTATTGACCCAGCCCGTGTAATTTCTACCATCATCTTTCAACTTTGCTTTCTCAAGGAACGCATTAAAATTCAACGGAACAATACCACGGGCCATCTATCCACAACAACATAGACATGCAAAATACTATCAGGTACTAAGTTCATGATAAATTAAAGTTCAATTCATCATATTATTTAAGAACTCCCACTTAGATAGACATCCCTCTAATCATCTAAGTGATCACGTGATCCAAATCAACTAAACCATGTCCGATCATCACGTGGGATGGAGTAGTTTTCAATGGTGAACATCACTATGTTGATCATATCTACTATATGATTCACGCTCGACCTTTCGGTCTCAGTGTTTCGAGGCCATGTCTGCATATGCTAGGCTCGTCAAGTTTAACCCGAGTATTCTGCATGTGCAAAACTGGCTTGCACCCGTTGTATGTGAACGTAGAGCTTATCACACCCGATCATCATGTGGTGTCTCAGCACGAAGAACTGTAGCAACGGTGCATACTTAGGGAGAACACTTATGTGACGCCCGGATAATTAAGCTACAGTGATTCCCCGCTAATGATGCCACGTCACCACGGTTACTGTGATAAACTCTCGATAGTTCAGAACCGAAACAAATTCAAAATTTAAATAAAAGAAAACAATAAAAGTTTTCAAATAATAAAACTAAAATGTTCTGGTTGTGCCAAATAATGCGTAGGTAATTATGGTGGAGAAACCACACTTGTATAAAATATGTAAGTACTCAAAATGAATATAATAGTAGCAAAACAATTAGTTAAATGATTATAAGATAATAAACAATTTCAAATGATTTTATATTAGGTGCCAAGTTAATTGCGGTAGTGGCATAAGTATTAAAAATATTTTAGGTGCAACTTGGGTTTTTCATAAACATCGAAATTTAATAAAACAGAAAAGAAGAAAAGAAATAAAATAGAAAAAAACAAACTAACAAAAAAAAAGGAGAACCCCCCCTCCCACTGGGCTCTGGCCCAGCAAGCCACCGGCCCAACTGGGCCATCTCCCCGCCAGGCCGGCCCACCTCGGCCTACACATACCCCCACCGACCGAACCCTAGCTACCCGATCCCCATTCCCCCACTCGCCCCCCTCCCGCATCGCCCGCTCCTTCCCCCCCCGATCTGGATCGAGATCGGGGGCTCGACGCCGACGTCGTCCGGTGCTGTCCCGCCGGACGCCGGCACCCCCACCGCCACACGACGCCCCCTGATCCCCTTTCTCCCCCTCCCGCACGATCCCCTCTACTCCCTCTGTTTCGCCCGATCCAGATCGGGGGAAATGCCCTGACGCCGCGTAGTCGCAGCCACCTCATCGACGCGCCCCCCCCGGAGACTCTCCTCGCTGGAGCGGCCCCCCCCATCGCCCATGCCATCGTCGCTCCGTCCATGGCTCCTCGCCGGCTCCACCAACCCTCACCACCCTCTCCCCGACCTGGACGCGTCGCCCCCGACCCCGTCGTCATCGCCGGCGCCAGGTGCCGCCTCGCTGGCGCTGCCTCACCGCCGCCGCCCTGTGCCGGGTCGACCTCGCCGTGGCCTCCTCATCTCCTCCCCACGGGTCGCCCCCGAGCCTCGCCGCCCCGCTTCTCTTCAACGCTGGTGAGGCCCTCGGCCTCTCCCCCCTCGATCTGTGTCGCCGGCGCCGTTCACTGCCCGCGCGCGCATGACCCCGCGCTCGCTGCCCTGCTCGCCAGCCGGACCTCGCCGTCCCGCACCTGCGCCCCCCCGCTGCTCGCCTAGCTCGTCGGCCCCGCGCAGCTTGCCGCGGGTGCCCGCCGCTCCCCCTGGCCGCTACTACCGCGCCGTCCCGCCTCAACCGTTGCTGCGCCGCGGCCTTGATCTGCCGCCGTGCCCCGGTGGCCTTGCACCGCCGCTCTCCCTCGGGCACGAGTGCCCGCAACCAGCGCCCGCCCCGTTAACCACTGCCCGGATCCACTATGGCCCCTCTGCCTATGACATGAGGGGCCCAGGCCCTAGAACGAAAATTAAAAAAAAAAGAATTAAAAAAAAATATAATAAATAAATTAATAATAAAATTAATTAATTAATTAATTAACTAATTAATTAACTTATCTAATCTTGTTTAGTTTAACTAATTAAGATAAATTAACCTAATAAGTAGTTACCCTAATTGTTAATTAGCTAAACAATCCCTAACAGGTGGGACCCACCTGTCAGGTTGACCAAGTCAACTGCTGACGTCATGCTGACATCATGATGACGTCAGCAGACACTATTCTGGATAATGTTGATTAAATTAATTAAATAAATCCTAAAAATGATTTAAATCTTTTAAAATTAATATAAGGTAAACCGTAACTCGGATGAAAATATTTTCAACATGAAAGTTGCTCAGAACGACGAGACGATTTCGGATACGCAACCCGTTTGTCCGCCACACCCTCCTAACCTATCGAACCCGCAACTTTCCCCCCCTCCGGCTCCTCTGCCCGAAAACACGAAACACCGGGAATACTTTCCCGGATGTTTTCCCCCCTTCACCGGTATCACCTACTACCGCGTTAGGGCACACCGAACACCGCGTATTGCCTTGTTATATTTTGTGACGCTTTGTTTGCTCTTTATTCATTATTTCTTCCCCCTCTTCTCTCCGGTAGACTACGAGACCGACGCTGCTGTTGACCAGTTCGACTACGGAGCTGACGACTCCTCTCTCTTGCCAGAGCAACCAGGCAAGCCCCCCCCTTGATCACCAGATATCGCCTATTCTCCTCTATACTGCTTGCATTAGAGTAGTGTAGCATGTTACTGCTTTCGTTAATCCTATTCTAATGCATAGCCTGACATTGTCGCTACATCTGTTGATACCTTACCTGCAATCCTAAATGCTTAGTATAGGATGCTAGTTTATCATCATTGGCCCTACATTTTTGTCAGTCTGCCTTGCTATACTATCGGGCCGTGATCACTTGGGAGGTGATCACGGGTATATACTATACATACATACATACTATACAGATGGTGACTAAAGTCGGGTCAGCTCATTGAGTACCCGCAAGTGATTCTGACGAGGGGGCTGAAAGGACAGGTGGCTCCATCCCGGTAGAGGTGGGCCTGGGTTCCCGACGGCCCTCGACTGTTACTTTGTGGCGGAGCGACTGGGCAGGTTGAGACCACCTAGGAGACAGGTGGGCCTGGCCCTGTTCGGCGTTCGCGGATACTTAACACGCTTAACGAGATCTTGGTATTTGATCTGAGTCTGGCTACGAGCCTATACGCACTAACCATCTACGTGGGAGTAGTTATGGGTATCCCGACGTCGTGGTATCAGCCGAAGCACTTCAGACGTCAGCGACGGAGCGGCGCGCGCCGAATTGGACTGGAACGCCACTAGGCTAGGTCTGTTTCGGCCGCCCTCGCAACGTGCAGGTGTGCTATGGGCGATGGGCCCAGACCCCTGTGCGCTTAGGTTAGACCGGCGTGCTGGCCTCTCTGTTTTGCCTAGGTGGGGCTGCGACGTGTTGATCTTCCGAGGCCGGGCATGACCCAGGAAAGTGTGTCCGGCCAAATGGGATCGAGCGTGTTGGGTTATGTGGTGCACCCCTGCAGGGAAGTTAATCTATTCGAATAGCCGTGATCTTCGGTAACAGGACGACTTGGAGTTGTACCTTGACCTTATGACAACTAGAACCGGATACTTAATAAAACACACCCTTCCAAGTTCCACAGACAACCCGGTGATCGCTTTTCCGCAGGGCGACGAGGAGAGGATCGCCGGGTAGGATTATGCTATGCGATGCGACTGGAGATGCGCTTGGAGATGCTACCTGGAGATGCGCTTGGAGATGCTACCTGGAGATGCGCTTGGAGATGCTACCTGGATATGCTACTTGGAGATGCTACTTGGAGTACTTCAATCTACTCTCTTCTACATGCTGCAAGACGGAGGCTGCCAGAAGCGTAGTCTTCGATAGACTAGCTATCCCCCTCTTATTCTGGCATTCTGCAGTTCAGTCCACTGATATGGCCCCTTACACATATACCCATGCATATGTAGTGTAGATCCTTGCTTGCGAGTACTTTGGATGAGTACTCACGGTTGCTTTCTCCCCCCTTTTCCCCCTTTCCTTTCTTTCTGGTTGTCGCAACCAGATGCTGGAGTTCAGGAGCCAGACGCTACCGTCGACGACGACCCCTACTACACCGGAGTTGCCTACTACTACGTGCTGCCCGCTGACGACGACCTGGAGTAGTTTAGGAGGATCCCAGGCAGGAGGCCTGCGCCTCTTTCGATCTGTATCCCAGTTTGTGCTAGCCTTCTTAAGGCAACTTGTTTAACTTATGTCTGTACTCAGATATTGTTGCTTCCGCTGACTCGTCTATGATCGAGCACTTGTATTCGAGCCCTCGAGGCCCCTGGCTTGTATTATGATGCTTGTATGACTTATTTTATTTGTAGAGTTGTGTTGTGATATCTTCCCGTGAGTCCCTGATCTTGATCGTACACATTTGCGTGCATGATTAGTGTACGATTGAATCGGGGGCGTCACAAGTTGGTATCAGAGCCGACTGCCTGTAGGAATCCCCCTTTCCAACTCCTTGGCCGAAGTTGAGTCTAGACATTGCAAAACTTTTACTAACATGGCTGTGTGTCTTACGGGCACACGTCGCCATCGGGTGGTATTAGGATCTTTTACTCCTCGATCTTTACTCTGGGATTCTGAACTCTCTTCTATTCGGGTTAAACGATTTTGCTAAAAACAAAACTAACTTTAGGTTTTCGCGAGTATTTTCTCCCGGAGAGCCCCTCACTTCAGATGATCGTCTGTTAACCAGAAGAATTCGGAGATACTCTCTGATGTTCTCTCGAGACTTTGTGCCCATCACTTTTGCTATTCCTGACCACCGATAAATCCGTATGGATAACTACTTGCACTTGCCATTCATACGATCATCCCCCATTGATCTTGTTATTACAAGATACCCCGAAGTTTTCTCTATTGTTCCGAGAATACTTTGTGCCTACTGCCTAGTAGTTCCTTGCCACTTGAATACCCCTTCAAATAAATCCTCGCACTTGTCGAGTATCCGCTCAACCCCAGTTCTTCATATGTGTCACAAAAGTCTTCAAAATACAATTCGATCTTCCGAAAATCCTCTGGAGCCTTTGGCTCTTGAAATTCTTGCTTGCTTGCATTATGGTTAATCCCATAAGTCTCGTAGTCATATTGACATTCCTTGTCATTATCATTTTGAGTCTGTTGACTCAATATGTTTCCGAATACCCGCAATCATCATTGATCCTTATAAATTACCTTTCTGGCTGAGATGCCATTCTTTTAACTGGAATTGGTTCTCGACCAATCCAATTGTTGTTGATTGTACCCTAAGGCTATTCAACTTATCCACCCCTAATCAGAGCATTGCTTCTGATCCTTCGTTTTGGAAATCATAATTCCTTTGCATTTAAGCTGTGAATTATTCAGATGCTTCCATAACCTGTTGCATCTGCATTCCTTCCTCTTCTGGTTGAGTATCGATACTCATATCGGATCCTTTGTGGACCATCAGGTCCTTTGTTGGATTGTTATCCGACAATGACCTTCACACTTGATCACTTTGTGAGTTCTTCCCCTGATACATAATACCTTTGTTAAGTTGTATCCTCTGCTTGGCCAACCATGCTCTGCTTTCGAGCTGGTGGCATTTACTACTGAAGCTTGTGGTATATGTTTCCATGATACCCTGACGGGTTGAACCTATGCCTTCCTTTATATGTGTGAACTCGAAAGTTTTCACTAGTCATACTCATCTGGTATTTCACCAGGTAAAACTTTCAACACTAATGCCTTTATCAAAGCGAGAAGTGAATGGAAGGTTATACATTGAAGAAGTGGGAGTCGACCTTGAACTTTGTGTTCATGCCCATGGACACGATGTATATCTTATCATTAAAGCTTCTCTTAAATGAATTATTCCTTCGGTATAAGTTCATCTTATATCTAGGATCTGGCCTTTTGCAATCGTGGTTCCGACCATGTTCTCTTTTAAATACCATTTCTCGTGCAAGTTTTAGCACTTGTCTTCTGTAGAGCAATAACCCCCGTCCAACCTCTACTTTGATATGTCATCGAGTATTACCCCTGGTATCTCGAGATTATCATGGAACTGCATAACTTCTTATGATCTCTTCATCAAGTACTACCTTCCCACTGATTCCAATTTTTCACGGGCTTTGAGTTATTAAACACTCAAAGACACCGATAAATGAACCGAGACCGCACTACGGTTCAACAACTCTTCAGTAAGCTTCTATAAGTACGAGTTTGTACCCGACCACGCCATTCCTAGCCTGTTTGGCTATATCATTGTCGTGATTATTTTAACTGTGCTACCCGGTCCTTCCTCTCGGAGCACACTTTTCGACGATGGACTAACCTTACGTCGATCCTCATCGTCATATCATTTCGCCTTGAACAACAAGCTTGGTTTCGAGTTTGTGTCGTACCCTTGGTTCCAATAACCTTTCGCTTCATCATTACTTTGACTTGATGTCGTCGCCGATCGATTACATCTTCATGAACTCTCGCGACAAAGGTGTCGTGATCATCACCATTCTGAGCTCATCCAGGGTATCAATTGAATTCATGATGAGAAATACCATCCTTGCCCTCGATGAATTGTATCATCATCGACCACTTTATTGCCTTCCCACCAACACAAGCTTGTTCATGTTTGGTGTTATACCTTGAGTTCCTTGCTATCCAGCAATTGTTCTTATTTACCTTGGAGTATTACCATACTTTATGTCAAGAATGTTCTGAGATTTGTTCCACCTCTTGAGAATTCTTGACATAGAAATACTTCTCACCATCACCATTTTTTTCTTGGTCCCCGTGATAATTCCAACAAGTGGACGGTGTTGTTTGGATTCTTTCCTTCTAGCAACCCTATTTTTTTTGAAGTTAATGGTCGAAGGTTCATTCTTAGGCTATTGATTATTGAATCACCATTCTGACTTTGGTCGTGCAACCCAACCCATATTTCGGGCGCACCTTTCAACCAATGTTTAATTGTGTATGTTTTCCTCGAGCATACTTCCTTATATCATTTGATATGCCAAATGTTATATCCTTGTTCACTTAATTGTGGAAATCCATCTTTTGGTAATCTCGATGAATTGCCGTTGAGCTCACCAGACACCTCCTTGTCCTCTCCTTGGGATAATGATGGACTCTTGATAACGGAAATCACTTCATAGTTCATTTCCCCGAGAATCTTACAATGTCATCTCGTCAATTTGCGTTGCGCCTTTTCTTCTCAGGTATCCTAAGTCTGAGGTATCCTGACACCAATCGGATCTGAATCTCGGTCAGATATGATGGTTGGGACAACTTTCCAAGAGTTATGATGTTGATCCTTTGATGACCCGGTAGCATGATGTCATGCCTAGCACCCCCCCCCCCCGGCTGGAGGACCTATCATTATAGATTCCTTTTCAGCAAGGTTATCCGTTCGTCCATGAGGAAATTGTAATACTGATTCTACAAGTTATTCCTGATGGATCCTTCGTGATTCCAAAGTCTGATCCTCACATGAAGACCATGTCAATGCTATCTCGAAGCATGTCTGCGATACTCTGATTTTCAACAAGAACATCCGAAGCCCAATGCTAAATGTTTCTTGCTCAATTATCCGAACACCGTTGTATGGGTAATGTCATGAAATTTCTCTCCCCTTACCTAAAGGGTTTTCTACATTATATCCTGCCACGGATATCATGCTCTGCTTGTCCTTGGGAAGGATATATCCCTAAATTATGTGTTTAAACACATTTTCCTTTCCATTGTTCTGTTTAATATGATAATCATATTTTACTTTCCATTGGTTGTTTGAACCTTTCTTGTGATCTATATGATCTAAGCAGCAATATTCTACTGCTTATGTAAACTCCTCGGTGTACAATTCCGTCAGCAAGAACCTGTTACTATTGTTGATGACATTTCGGTAGCCACCAATGGACGAGAACTTTGCCTAATGGTCCGCCTCGTTCAACGAGCAGGGAAATGGTTCTCTTCGTCCCTCGCCCTTGGTATCGATGTTGTTGCCGACATAACTAACAGACTATCCTCTGACATGCCTAGCTAACATGATCGAGCAGATGTCACCAACCTTTCTACTTTTAACCACATGGTGGGCCCATAACCCACAGTTTCACAGGATCGAAACCTGACTCTCCTGTACCCCCCTGTCCCCAAAGTTATTCCTCCCGCGTGGACTCGTATGTAATTCACGGGCCACCGTCATAGTGATCTATTCTGGTATCAGACGCGATACTTAATCTCGCTACTCTGAACCCCCTTCTCACCCGCTTGAAGCCTATTATGGTACCTTCATACCTTACTCTCGAGGTATTTCATATGTTCAACTCGAGAGATAATCTGATACTAATTCATGGGTTAACCCCAGATTGTTTCCCTTAAAAGCATTATGTCGTAGTGAGCTGCTCCTTATCTTTTGTAAGTACGATGGAGTTCCCCGAAGAAAGGATGACAAGTATATCATGATGCATCGGAATAAAGGATTGAAGACATCAACGAAAGGAATTAACTTCTTCGAGAAGATCCGTTAGAATATTGTAACCAGAACTTTCCCCTTTACTCCCCTCTTAAATCTCGGGACGAGATTTCTTGTAGTGGAGGAGAATTGTGACGCCCGGATAATTAAGCTACAGTGATTCCCCGCTAATGATGCCATGTCACCACGGTTACTGTGATAAACTCTCGATAGTTCAGAACCGAAACAAATTCAAAATTTAAATAAAAGAAAACAATAAAAGTTTTCAAATAATAAAACTAAAATGTTCTGGTTGTGCCAAATAATGCGTAGGTAATTATGGTGGAGAAACCACACTTGTATAAAATATGTAAGTACTCAAAATGAATATAATAGTAGCAAAACAATTAGTTAAATGATTATAAGATAATAAACAATTTCAAATGATTTTATATTAGGTGCCAAGTTAATTGCGGTAGTGGCATAAGTATTAAAAATATTTTAGGTGCAACTTGGGTTTTTCATAAACATCGAAATTTAATAAAACAGAAAAGAAGAAAAGAAATAAAATAGAAAAAAACAAACTAACAAAAAAAAAGGAGAACCCCCCCTCCCACTGGGCTCTGGCCCAGCAAGCCACCGGCCCAACTGGGCCATCTCCCGCCAGGCCGGCCCACCTCGGCCTACACATACCCCACCGACCGAACCCTAGCTACCCGATCCCCATTCCCCCACTCGCCCCCCTCCCGCATCGCCCGCTCCTTCCCCCCCGATCTGGATCGAGATCGGGGGCTCGACGCCGACGCCGTCCGGTGCTGTCCCGCCGGACGCCGGCACCCCACCGCCACACGACGCCCCCCTGATCCCCTTTCTCCCCCTCCCGCACGATCCCCTCTACTCCCTCTGTTTCGCCCGATCCAGATCGGGGGAAATGCCCTGACGCCGCGTAGTCGCAGCCACCTCATCGACGCCCCCCCCGGAGACTCTCCTCGCCGGAGCGCCCCCCCCCATCGCCCATGCCGTCGTCGCTCCGTCCATGGCTCCTCGCCGGCTCCACCAACCCTCACCACCCTCTCCCCGACCTGGACGCGTCGCCCCCGACCCCGTCGTCATCGCCGGCGCCAGGTGCCGCCTCGCTGGCGCTGCCTCACCGCCGCCGCCCTGTGCCGGGTCGACCTCGCCGTGGCCTCCTCATCTCCTCCCCACGGGTCGCCCCCGAGCCTCGCCGCCCCGCTTCTCTTCAACGCTGGTGAGGCCCTCGGCCTCTCCCCCCTCGATCTGTGTCGCCGGCGCCGTTCACTGCCCGCGCGCGCATGACCCCGCGCTCGCTGCCCTGCTCGCCAGCCGGACCTCGCCGTCCCGCACCTGCGCCCCCCCGCTGCTCGCCTAGCTCGTCGGCCCCGCGCAGCTTGCCGCGGGTGCCCGCCGCTCCCCCTGGCCGCTACTACCGCGCCGTCCCGCCTCAACCGTTGCTGCGCCGCGGCCTTGATCTGCCGCCGTGCCCCGGTGGCCTTGCACCGCCGCTCTCCCTCGGGCACGAGTGCCCGCAACCAGCGCCCGCCCCGTTAACCACTGCCCGGATCCACTATGGCCCCTGTGCCTATGACATGAGGGGCCCAGGCCCTAGAACGAAAATTAAAAAAAAAGAATTAAAAAAATATAATAAATAAATTAATAATAAAATTAATTAATTAATTAATTAATTAATTAATTAACTAATTAATTAACTAATTAATTAACTTATCTAATCTTGTTTAGTTTAACTAATTAAGATTAATTAACCTAATAAATAGTTACCCTAATTGTTAATTAGCTAAACAATCCCTAACAGGTGGGACCCACCTGTCAGGTTGACCAAGTCAACTGCTGACGTCATGCTGACATCATGATGATGTCAGCAGACACTATTCTGGATAATGTTGATTAAATTAATTAAATAAATCCTAAAAATGATTTAAATCTTTTAAAATTAATATAAGGTAAACCGTAACTCGGATGAAAATATTTTCAACATGAAAGTTGCTCAGAACGACAAGACGATTTCGGATACGCAACCCGTTTGTCCGCCACACCCTCCTAACCTATCGAACCCGCAACTTTCCCCCCCTCCGGCTCCTCTGCCCGAAAACACGAAACACCGGGAATACTTTCCCGGATGTTTTCCCCCCTTCACCGGTATCACCTACTACCGCGTTAGGGCACACCGAACACCGCGTATTGCCTTGTTATATTTTGTGACGCTTTGTTTGCTCTGTATTCATTATTTCTTCCCCCTCTTCTCTCCGGTAGACTACGAGACCGACGCTGCTGTTGACCAGTTCGACTACGGAGCTGACGACTCCTCTCTCTTGCCAGAGCAACCAGGCAAGCCCCCCCCTTGATCACCAGATATCGCCTATTCTCCTCTATACTGCTTGCATTAGAGTAGTGTAGCATGTTACTGCTTTCGTTAATCCTATTCTAATGCATAGCCTGACATTGTCGCTACATCTGTTGATACCTTACCTGCAATCCTAAATGCTTAGTATAGGATGCTAGTTTATCATCATTGGCCCTACATTCTTGTCAGTCTGCCTTGCTATACTATCGGGCCGTGATCACTTGGGAGGTGATCACGGGTATATACTATACATACATACATACTATACAGATGGTGACTAAAGTCGGGTCAGCTCATTGAGTACCCGCAAGTGATTCTGACGAGGGGGCTGAAAGGACAGGTGGCTCCATCCCGGTAGAGGTGGGCCTGGGTTCCCGACGGCCCTCGACTGTTACTTTGTGGCGGAGCGACAGGGCAGGTTGAGACCACCTAGGAGACAGGTGGGCCTGGCCCTGTTCGGCGTTCGCGGATACTTAACACGCTTAACGAGATCTTGGTATTTGATCTGAGTCTGGCTACGAGCCTATACGCACTAACCATCTACGTGGGAGTAGTTATGGGTATCCCGACGTCGTGGTATCAGCCGAAGCACTTCAGACGTCAGCGACGGAGCGGCGCGCGCCGAATTGGACTGGAACGCCACTAGGCTAGGTCTGTTTTCGGCCGCCCTCGCAACGTGCAGGTGTGCTATGGGCGATGGGCCCAGACCCCTGTGCGCTTAGGTTAGACCGGCGTGCTGGCCTCTCTGTTTTGCCTAGGTGGGGCTGCGACGTGTTGATCTTCCGAGGCCGGGCATGACCCAGGAAAGTGTGTCCGGCCAAATGGGATCGAGCGTGTTGGGTTATGTGGTGCACCCCTGCAGGGAAGTTAATCTATTCGAATAGCCGTGATCTTCGGTAACAGGACGACTTGGAGTTGTACCTTGACCTTATGACAACTAGAACCGGATACTTAATAAAACACACCCTTCCAAGTTCCACAGACAACCCGGTGATCGCTTTTCCGCAGGGCGACGAGGAGAGGATCGCCGGGTAGGATTATGCTATGCGATGCGACTGGAGATGCGCTTGGAGATGCTACCTGGAGATGCGCTTGGAGATGCTACCTGGAGATGCGCTTGGAGATGCTACCTGGATATGCTACTTGGAGATGCTACTTGGAGGACTTCAATCTACTCTCTTCTACATGCTGCAAGACGGAGGCTGCCAGAAGCGTAGTCTTCGATAAGACTAGCTATCCCCCTCTTATTCTGGCATTCTGCAGTTCAGTCCACTGATATGGCCCCCTTACACATATACCCATGCATATGTAGTGTAGATCCTTGCTTGCGAGTACTTTGGATGAGTACTCACGGTTGCTTTCTCCCCCCTTTTCCCCCTTTCCTTTCTTTCTGGTTGTCGCAACCAGATGCTGGAGTTCAGGAGCCAGACGCTACCGTCGACGACGACCCCTACTACACCGGAGTTGCCTACTACTACGTGCTGCCCGCTGACGACGACCTGGAGTAGTTTAGGAGGATCCCAGGCAGGAGGCCTGTGCCTATTTCGATCTGTATCCCAGTTTGTGCTAGCCTTCTTAAGGCAACTTGTTTAACTTATGTCTGTACTCAGATATTGTTGCTTCCGCTGACTCGTCTATGATCGAGCACTTGTATTCGAGCCCTCGAGGCCCCTGGCTTGTATTATGATGCTTGTATGACTTATTTTATTTGTAGAGTTGTGTTGTGATATCTTCCCGTGAGTCCCTGATCTTGATCGTACACATTTGCGTGCATGATTAGTGTACGATTGAATCGGGGGCGTCACAACTTATACCTTGAAATTTAGTGAGAGGTCATCTTATAATGCTACCGTCGATCTAAGCAAAATAAGATGCATAAAAGATAAACATCACATGCAATCAATATAAGTGATATGATATGGCCATCATCATCTTGTGTCTTTGATCTCCATCTCCAAAGCACCGTCATGATCACCATCGTCGCCGGCGCGACACGTTTATCTCCATCGTAGCATTGTTGTCGTCTCGCCAACTATTGCTTCTACGACTATCGCTACCGCTTAGTGATAAAGTAAAGCAATTACAGGGCGATTGCATTGCATACAATAAAGCGACAACCATATGGCTCCTGGCAGTTGCCGATAACTCGGTTACAAAACATGATCATCTCATACAATAAAATTTAGCATCATGTCTTGACCATATCACATCACAGCATGCCCTGCAAAAACAAGTTAGACGTCCTCTACTTTGTTGTTGCAAGTTTTACGTGGCTGCTACGGGCTTAGCAAGAACCATTCTTACCTACGCATCAAAACCACAACGATATTTCGTCAAGTTAGTGCTATTTTAACCTTCACAAGGACGGGGCGTAGCCACACTCGGTTCAACTAAAGTTGGAGAAACAGACGCCCGCCAACCACCTGTATGCAAAGCACGTCGGTAGAACCAGTCTCCCGTAAGCGTACATGTAATGTCGGTCCGGGCCGCTTCATCCAACAATACATCTAAACCAAAGTATGACATGCTGGTAAGCAGTATGACTTGTATCGCCCACAACTCACTTGTGTTCTACTAGTGGATATAACATCTACGCATAAACCTGGCTCGGATGCCACTGTTGGGGAACGTAGTAATTTCAAAAATTTCCTACGCACACGCAAGATCATGGTGATGCATAGCAACGAGAGGGGAGAGTGTGTCCACGTACCCTCGTAGACCGAAAGCGGAAGCGTTATGACAACGCGGTTGATGTAGTCATACGTCTTCACGATCCGATTGATCCAAGTACCGAACGTACCGCACCTCCGAGTTCTGCACACGTTCAGCTCTATGACATCCCGCGAACTATGATCCAGCAGAGCTTCACGGGAGAGTTCCGTCAGCACGAGGGTGTGATGACGGTGATGATATTGCTACCGACACAGGGCTTCGCCTAAGCACCGCTACAATATGACTAAGGTGGAATATGGTGGAGGGGGGCACCACACACGGCTAAGAGAGATCAACAGATCAACTTGTGTGTCTAGAGGTGCCCCCTGCCCCCGTATATAAAGGAGCAAGGGGGGAGAGGCGGCCGACCAAGGAGGGCGCTCCAAGGGGGGAGTCCTACTCCCACCGGGAGTAGGACTCCTCCTTTCCTTGTTGGAGTAGGAGAAGGGAAGGAAGGGAGAGAGGAGGAGAAGGAAAAAGGGGGGCGCCCCCCCTCCTTGTCCAATTCGGACTAGAGAGGGAGGGGGCGCGCGGCTGCCCTGGCCACCCCTCCTCTTCTCCCACTAAGGCCCATTAGGCCCAATATACTCCCCGGGGGGTTCCGGTAACCCCCCAGTACTCCGGTAAATGTCTGAAACCTCCCGAAACACTTACGGTGTCTGAACATAGTTGTCCAATATATCGATCTTTACATCTCGACCATTTAGAGACTCCTCGCCATGTCCGTGATCATATCCAGGACTCCGAACTACCTTCGGTACATCAAAACACAAAAACTCATAATACCGATCATCACCAAACTTTAAGCGTGCAGACCCTACGGGTTCGAGAACTATGTAGACATGACAGAGACGCGTCTCCCGTCAATAACCAATAGCAGAACCTGGATGCTCATATTGATTCCCACATATTCTACGAAGATCTTTATCGGTCAAACCGCATAACAACATACGTTGTTCCCTTTGTCATCGGTATGTTACTTGCCCGAGATTCGATCGTCGGTATCTCAATACCTAGTTCAATCTCATTACCGACAAGTCTCTTTACTCGTTATGTAATGCATCGTACCGCAACTAACTCATTAGTCACATTGCTTGCAAGGCTTATAGTGATGTGCATTACTGAGAGGGCCTAGAGATACCTCTCCGACAATCGGAGTGACAAATCCTAATCTCGAAATACGCCAACTCAACAAGTACCTTCGGAGACACCTGTAGAGCACCTTTATAATCACCCAGTTACGTTGTGATGTTTGGTAGCACACAAAGTGTTCCTCTGGTAAACGGGAGTTGCATAATCTCATAGTCATGGGAACATGTATAAGTCATGAAGAAAGCAATAGCAACATACTAAACGATCAAGTACTAAGCTATCGGAATGGGTCAGGTCAATCACATCATTCTCCTAATGGTGTGATCCCGTTTAATCAAATGACAACTCATGTCTATGGTTAGGAAACTCAACCATCTTTGATCAACGAGCTAGTCAAGTAGAGGCATACTAGTGACACTATGCTTGTTTATGTATTCACACATGTATTATGTTTCCGGTTTATACAATTCTAGCATGAATAATAAAAATTTATCATGATATAAGCAAATAAATAATAACTTTATTATTGCTTCTAGGGCATATTTCCTTCCATATCTTCACGGCCCATCAGCCCAGCCCATATAACATAGCCCTCAACACTCTTTGAGGTTCTTTGTGATGGATTGAACATTATGAATCTGAAGTTGTTTGATGCATATCGTATAATTGACCCACGGATACTTGTGGTGACATTGGAGTATCTAGGTGACATTAGGGTTGATTGATGTGTTTCATATGGTGTTATTTTACTACGAACTCTAGGGCTGTTTGTGACACATATAGGAATAGCTCAATGGATTGATCGAAAAGAATAACTTTGACGTGGTTTCGTACCCTACAAGCAATTTCATCTTATGTTCTCCGTGATAGGAACTTTGGAGTGACTTTTTTTGCATGTTGAGGGATTGCCATATGATCTAATTATGTTATCATTGTTGAGAGAACTTGCACTAGTGAAAGTATGAACCCTAGCCTTGTTTCCAAGCATTGCAATGCCATTTTTGCTCACTTTTGTTACTTGCTACCTTGCTGTTTTTGTATTTTCAGATTACAAAAACCTATATCTACTATCCATATTACGCTTCTATCACCATCTCTTCACCGAACTAGTGCACCTATACAATATACCATTGTATTGGGTGTGTTGGGGACACAAGAGACTCTTTGTTATTTGGTTGCAGGGTCGTTTGAGAGAGACCATCTTCATCCTACGCCTCCCACGGATTGATAAACCTTAGGTCATCCACTTAAGGGAAATTTGCTACTGTCCTACAAAACTCTGCTTGGGGGAAATTTGCTACCGTCCTATGCCTGCCTGCGGCCCATAGTGTGGCTGTGCTGCAGGCCTGTACGACCCATCTTCATCAACGAGACATTCAAGACCCTCGCGATGGGCCAAGCCATGCTAGGGGGACGACGCAAGACCTCCTCAGGAGCGGCCTCACCAGGCTACCTTGCGAGCGGCGGAGAAATCAAGGCAGGGCAAACCTCGCAAGGCCCTCGTGACGTGAGCCATGACGATCAAGATCAGGCAGGCGCCAGGCGAGCGCCAGCGAGCGCCAGCGCGCGCAGCGTCCTTGTTTCCTCTTTGGTGCTAAGGAGGCAAGCGCAGGCGTGGAGTACCGAGGCATCAAGCAAAGGTTTCCATATCAATGCAACTAGACCAAGACCAGCATGACGGCAGGACGGAGGTCACCGTGGAGCCCAAGACGGCGTCACCATCAGAGCCTTTTGCAGGCGAAGACCGCTTTTTTCAGGATAAGCTGTACTAGTTGTCCCCTTTCAAATTGGCCGTTGTTGGATCCCTTCCCTCTCAATATTTGGGGAGAGGACCAGGGCCTCTATAAATAGGACTAGCCACCATAGGATGATGATGATCTCATCTTGAGTAATCCTCACCCACACAAGTTCACCGAGCACAAGAACACCTCACCTCAGGAGGTTGTTCTTCCCCTTCTACTGTTCATCCTCAGCCCAGGAGGCAATCCACCACACCACACTGGAGTAGGGTATTACACCACATCGGTGGCCCGAACCAGTATAAACCTTGTGTCCCTTGTGTTGCGAGTTCGTCGAGTTCGTCCATGAGATCTTAGCGAGCCGGGGCGTAGATCGGTAGGGAGGAAAGCTTCGTGCGCACCCCAGTGTTCGAACCTTTAGGGTTTTGCCGGAACCCGTGATCCGATAGTTGGCGCACCAGGTAGTGGTCCGCCGGAGCTTCCTTTCCATTGTTTCGCGTCTAGTTACTCCGTCATCTCCATGGCGGACGCTCTCCGTGCTCGTGCTGAGCGCCGGGCTGCCCTAGCCACCCGCGTCGCTCAGACAACCCCCATCGGTGGGCCACCTCATCGTTCTCTGTCTCCTGCCGCCGACGCCGCCACTGGCCTGGCGGGGAACGAGCAGCAAGCATCCTCGCTGCACCCCTCAGTGCAGCGGGACGGCCGCGCCGCCACTCCATTGCTGACTCCCGCTCGTTCGTCGTCCCACGCTCGTCGCGCTCCCGTGGACGCATGGGCCGCGCTCCTCATGGCGCTCGAGCTCCTGCGCTACCTCCCGGTCGACGACCTCTACGAGGACTGGCTCGACCGCATCGCCGAGCTCGTCCGTGCCGCAGGGGGCTCCCCCACGCCGTCCCTCTCTCCACCTCACCCTCTGCCAGCTACAAGCGACGTAGCTCACGGAGCACCTCCACCACCTCTGCCCCAAGACGACGCCTTGGCGCCAAGGCATGCGGCTCCACAGCGCGACCCACCGCGTCCGGCACCCGCGTGTGAAGAAAGAAGATGTCAAGAAGTTCCTCGACTGCAAGAGAACACTCCGCCACTCCTCGCACCACCGTGCCAGGATCGTCCGCCGCGGAAGGCCCCCGCGCCACCTGCTGTAGCGACGCGTGGGCACCAAGACCAAGCTCCACCTCCAAGACGGGCCCCAGCGACCATGGCCGGCTGCCGCGCCTTCACCCCCGAGCTGTGAAGCGTCGCCTGGACGGGCAAGTTCAAGCCAGCTCTGCCTCCTCGATACGACGGCATCCCCGACCCCGCGGAGTTCTTGCAGCTCAACGAGCTGAGCATCGAGGCGGCCAGCGGCGACGAGAAAGTCATGGCAAACTGGTTCCCTATGGCACTCAAAGACGGCGCCCATTCATGGCTCCTAAACCTACCTCCAGGCTCGATCTCCTCCTGGGACGAGATGCGCGACCGCTTCATCGCCAACTTCCAGGGCCCTCGCGACCGTCCGCCAGCCGTGAGTGACCTGCGCCGCGTCAAGCAACAACCAGAAGAGACCCTCCAGAAGTACATCCAGCGCTTCAACAACATCCGCCTCAAGATCCCCAAGGTAACGGACGAGGCCATCATCTCCGCATTCTCTGATGGCGTCTGCGACATCAAGATGAAGGAAGAGCTCGCTATCCACGAGGAGCTATGCACATCTCAGGAGTTGTTCAACCTGGCAACCAAGTGCGCGAGAGCTCAGGAAGGGAGCCTCTCCCTCCTCGAGCTGCCGGCTGCGGATCCGGAGGAGAAGAAAGTCAAGGCCAAGGACGTGAAGCGCAAGGGAATAGCCGTGCTCGCGGCGGAGCCGGACACCAAGAGGGGTAGAGACCATCCCGAGTCGTCCAAGAGCAGCCGACCGTTCTGCGCCTTCCACAACCTGAATACCCACAACACCAGGGATTGTCAAGAGCTCAGAGCCATTCATGAAGGACGCTTCGGTCGACACCTCGAGCGCAGCGACCGGGGCTATGGCTGGGGAGGAGGACATTGTGGCGGGCGCTGGGACGACCGCGACCCGCGCCAGGAGTGGTGCCACCGGCCTCGCGAGGACCGCTGGCAGGATCTTCCTCGCGAGGGCGCCTGGAGGGACCAGCCTCGTGAGGATCGTCCTAAGGGCAACGCCGGTCTTCCCCCGCTGCCGCCACCGCCAAGAAGGAATGACGACCACCATCAGGACAAGGGGGCTGGGGGCTTCCAGGAGCCGCGTGCTATCACCTGCATCTTGGGTGGAGCCCAGGCCCTAGCCTCGCAGGGTATCTTCAAATAGTTTGCTCGTGAAGTGAATGCAGTCCTCCCTAAGCTTGAGGCCACGTGCCCGCTCATGTGGTCCCAATGCGCCATCACCTTCAGTTTGGCGGACCAGCTCAAGTGCGCGGCCACCGCAGGCTCTCTCCCGATGTTTTGTTCACCAGTCATCAGCAACGTGCAAGCTACCAAGACCCTCATCGACAGCAGCGCAGGGCTCAACGTTCTGTCCGTCGACACGTTTGACAACCTCCAAGTGCCGTATGAACAGCTTCAACCTACCAAACTTTTCTCAGGAGTAACCAATGGCTCCACCACACCGATAGGGCAGATCCGTCTCCCCGTCACCTTCGGAGAACGCAAGAACTACCGCACCGAGCTCATCGACTTCGACTTCGCGCACATCCGCCTACCATACAACGCCATCCTCGGGTATGCAGCCCTAGCCAAGTTCATGGCGGTGACCCATCACAGCTACAATGTCCTCAAGATGCCGAGAAGCGGCGGAATCATCACGGTCCCATGCGAAGAAGGAGATGCGGTGTGCTCCCTTGAGCGTGCCTTTCAAGCTGCAGCAATCGACGACCGCGACAGCAAGGGCGAGGGCCCTCCCGAGACCATCCCCCAGAAGAAGAAGCAGTTGCACTGTGCTGGACCTCAGGAGGGTGGCGTCGTGGCTGGAGCCTCGTCAGGATCAGCGCCCGCTCCAGGGGTGCCTCCCTCCGTCGCATAGGAAGGCGCGCCCAGCACCCTCCTTGGGCAGGGCTTGGGGGCTCTCTTCTGGAGGGCCTAAGACCTTGTCAACATCACGAGGGAGGCGCTTGGGCACCACTTGGAGGCGTGCTTCACGGCACGTTCCCCTCAGGAGAACACGGGGCAAGGAGCGCCCACCGCTCAGGAGTTCATCATCAAGACCACTCAGGAACTGCAAGACGCAAGGGCCATGCGCGGCGACCACTATTCGCGAAGCGCAGCTCCCCATCCAGGCGAGGATGCTGGGCTGCGTGTCTGCATCGACGTCACCAAGACTTTCGCAAGCGATCAGGCATCAGGAGTCCCACCACCTCAGGAGACGTCACAATCGCTGCAAGACACGAGCCTCAATAGCATGCCAGCCCTCATCGAGCACCCGGTGTATTTTGTCAGCAAAGTGTTTCGGGACGCGAGGGCACGATATCCCATGCCTCAGAAGCTCCTGCCCGCGCTCTTAGTGGCCTCGCACAAGCTGCGGCACTACTTCCTGGGCCACCCCATCAAGGTCGTCTCAGCCTACCCATTGGAGAGGGTGCTCAGGAGCCCCAACTCTGCTGGGAGGTTCGCCGAGTGGAACATCGAGCTGCAAGCATTCCAGTTGGAGTTCAGCACTACTAGGGTCGTCAAGGGGGCTGCGCTCGCTGATTTTGTGGGGAATGGATGAATGCCCCAATGCTTGAAGTAGGCCAGGACCAGTCCACCTCACCGGGAAGTGAGGCGCCAGACGGCTGGGTCATGTATTTCGATGGCGCCTTCGCACACCAGGGCACGGGGGCTGGAGCAGTACTCATCTCCCCTACTCAAGACAAACTCTACTACGTCGTGCAGCTCTGCTTTCAGCAAAGCGAGAAGGTCTCCAACAACATCGCAGAATACGAAGGCCTCATAGCTGGCCTGAAGGCTGCGGCAGCTCTAGGGGTGAAGCGTTTTACCGTCAAGGGTGACTCGCAGCTCCTCGTCAACTTCTCCAACAAGGTATCGAGCCGAGGGACGAGGACATGGAGGCATACCTTGCCGAGGTGCACAAGATGGAGAAGCAGTTCCTGGGCCTAGAGTTGCAGCACGTGCCCCGAGGCACCAACAAGGAAGTTGACGACATCGCCAAGAGGGCATCCAAGCGGCAGCCCCAAGAGCCCGACGTCTTTGAAGAGCGGCTCTTTAAGACATCAGCAACACCACCACTTTCAAGTACAGCTCAGCCTCAGGAGGAGCTCCCATAGCCTCCTACCTCAGGAGCTCCAGCCTGTGTCCTGACCTCAGGAGCTCGCCTGCTCTTGGCGCTCGAGCCCCAGGAGGGATGCTGGACCAAGGAATTCAAGGAATATCTAATGCAAGGGGCGCTGACGGAGAAGGAGGAGGACGCGGAGCGCATGGCCCGGCAAGCCACGGCATACTGCATCCAGGACGGTGAATTATACAGGAAGCGGCCAAATGACATCTCTCTACGCTGCATTTCCAGGGACCAGGGGAAGTAGTTTCTAATTGACATACACGGCGGGGACTGCGGGCACCACTCGTCATCATGAACCCTCGTCGGCAAAGTATTCCACAGTGGGTTCTACTGGCCCACCGCCTCAACAACACAGCTGAGTTGGTGAAGTCCTGCGAAGCCTGCCGCTTTGTTGTTCGGGGTTCCCAACCGCATCATCATAGATAACGGCTCGCAATTCACTAGTAACCTCTTCAAAACCTACTGTGCTAACCTTGGAACGTAGATTTGTTATGCTTCGGTGGCACACCCCAGGAGAAATGGTCAAGCCGAATGCGCCAACACAGAGGTCCTGAGGGGCCTCAAGACAAGGACCTTAAGGAAGAAGCTCGAGGCCTGTGGCAGGGGCTGGCACGACGAGCTCCAGTCCGTGTTGTGGTCCATCTGCACCACCGCCACCAAGCCAACGGGCGAGACCCCATTCTTCCTTGTCTACGAAGCTGAAGTAGTCCTTCCTCACGAGGTCAAGCATCGCTCCGCACGGGTCCTGGCGTTTGATGAAACGCAGCAGGACGCCACGCGGGGGATGGACCTCGTGTTGGGGGAGGAGCGTCGTCACGAAGCTGCACTGAGGGTGGCAAGGTACCAGCAAGCGTTGCGGCGATATCATTGCCGCAACATCCGCTCCAGGACGCTCGAGGTGGGCAACCTCGTCCTAAGGCGGGTCCCCTCCAGGGAAGGGATGCACAAGCTCTCATGTGGGAGGGCCCATTCAGAGTCGTCCATGTCTCCAGGCCTGGCGCCGCGTGCCTGGAGAACGCCTGGAACATCCAGCACCTCTGGAAGTTCTACCCATAGAGCAAGGCCCAGTGCCTGTGAAGCAAGGCCCAGTGCCTGTGAAGAAAGGCCCAGTGCCTGTGAAGAAGGCCCGATGCCTGTGAAGAATCGCTGCCCATGACACTCTCACGTAATAATGAGTGGGGTTGTACACGCCCCGGAGTCTCAGGAGTGCTGCCCTCGGGCCTCGGGGGCTCCCTCCCACGCCTAGTGGCAGCACTTAGTTCCGCGCAGGTGAGAAGACTTGAAGACCAGACTAGGTGCCAGATGCGGCTTTTCATTTGCTTTCCGTAGTTGGCTTGCCTTCTTTTAGTTGAAGTTTGCTCCTTGTGTTCCTTGCTGATTTGGTACCATTGCCTTTCGCTGCTATTTCTGGTTCTTGTTAACTCGTGTTCTCTCTCTCGCATACCTTGCGAGGGGGCTAGGCAAGTGCCCTCGTGAGCATTTTTCCTCCTCTCTGCCTTCCGCCTGCTTTTTTCGTGAGCCACGCTCGCTCGAGCCCACAAGCTGGCGCATCCCTCCTAATCTGTGCCCCTCGGGTACCGCGATATGAAGCGCTGGGTCAAAGCTCGGGTGAACGACAAGCCTCTAAGCTTCCTAGCGAGCTTCCTAATGAATTTTTTGCAGTTTTTGAGCGACTGCTAAGTCAAGACAGAAAATAACGGCACAACACGGAAACAACAAACATAGCATAATGATTGAGGAAGCAAAATTCGATACACGCCACTCCGGGCCCATACTGGTTTCATTTTGATGCAGGAAGAAAAGAGGAACAAAACAAAAGTGGTGCTTGCCCCTGCAGCAGTCCTCAGGGGCAGGCCCTTGGCGGCGTCCCGGGCTTAGTCGGACCCCTCCTAGCACTTCACGGATGCGCGGCGACGAGATGACCCACTACCACCTTCGAAGCGGGCGCGGTGACGCGGCGGCTGGTTGTAGCCGCCACTGCTGGAACTGTCGCCAAGAGAAGAGCCACCGTAGCTGGACGAGGCATGACCGGCGGGTTCGCCCTCCTCGTCCCGACCATCGGCAAGGCCGAGCACCTCCTCACCGTTGTTCACCTCCGGGCAGCACCCGGCGCGGCGACCATCTTGCCCGAACACCCTCACTAAGAGGGTCGCGTCGCCGTCAAACTTGAAGTGGAGGGTGCACCGCCCGCCCAAGCCGCACGCGCGGGCAAACGTTTGCCAACCACGGGCCAGAGCTATGTTGCCCGCGATGGAGACCTCGACTGCGACCCCAGAAGCCCGGCTGTAGAAACCGTCCACCTGCAGCCAGATCTCGCCTGGGCCGGAGGCCGGCAACTCACTGGCAAAGAAGCGCGGGAGCTGGAGCCAGTTGCCGGCCGGATCATCTGACCAGACAACGAACTCCGGCAACACCTCCGCTGAGTGGAAACACGGCCTGGGAGGTCGCGCGACCATGGCGCGTCTTCCCTCGTCAACAAGGCTCCCGCGACTGCAACGACCCATGCCTCGTGTAGCGGCGCCACCCTGAGATCGTGGGGCTGCGGCGGGGGTTGCGGTGTGCTTACAGGGGCGGTCGCGTCCCCGCTTGGGCGCCGGGGACCCGGGCTCCTTGCGAGGAGCCTTCCCCTTCTCTGCGGTGGAGAACCTCTTCGACGACGGCATTGCAGCTAACGGTGGAGCAAGGAGGGAGAAGCAAGCGGACTGCGAAGAGATGGGTGACGGGGGCTCAGCCCCCTCCTTCATTTATAGCGAGAGAAGGCCAACCGGCGCCTCCCACGATCACAGGTAATGATGGTTTTTCCATGCATGTCGCAGGGACTTGTCAAGTCGAGCAGTTGCCGAGGCAGCATGGGGAAGCGGAGACACCCACGTCCAATCAACCGCCACGCGTCGACCAAGGTCGCAGGCTTTTGGGGGCCGCGGTGCTACGTACTTGACCTTTGGCTTCGCCCCAAAGCCAAGCCCAAGCACGCCTGGGGGCTACTGTCGGCGTTCTAGGAATAGGGGTCCCCATACTTGCCTGCCTGCGGCCCATGGCGTGGCTGTGCTGTAGGCCTGTATGGCCCATCTTCATCAATGAGACATTCAAGACCCTCGCGAGGGGCCAAGCCACGCGAGGGCGACGGCGCAAGACCTCCTCAGGAGCGGCCTCACCAGGCTGCCTTGCGAGGAGTGGAGAAATCAAGGCAGGGCAAACCTCGCGAGGCCCTCATGACGTGAGCCATGACGATCAAGATCAGGCGGGCGCCAGCGCACAAAGCGTCCTTGTTTCCTCTTTGGTGCTAAGGAGGCAAGCGCAGGCGCGGAGTACCAAGGCATCAAGCAAAGGTTTCCATATCAGTGCAACGAGACCAAGACCAGCAGGACGGCACGACGGAGGTCACCATGGATCCCAAGATGGCGTCACCATCAGAGCCTTTTGTAGGCGAAGACCGCTTTTGTTGGCCGTTGTTGGCTCCCTTCCCGCTCCATATTTGGGGAGAGGACCAGGGCCTCTATAAGTAGGACTAGTCGCCATAGGATGATGATGATCTCATCTTGAGTAATCCTCACCCACACAAGTTCACCGAGCACAAGAACACCTCACCTCAGGAGGCTGTTCTTCCCCATGTACTGTTCATCATCCTCGGCCCAAGAGGCAATCCACCAAACCACACTAGAGTAGGGTATTACACCACATCGGTGGCCCGAACTAGTATAAACCTTGTGTCCCTTGTGTTGCAAGTTCGTCGAGTTCGTCCGCGAGATCTTAGCGAGCCGAGGCGTAGATCGGTAGGGAGGAAAGCTTCGCGCACACCCCAGTGTTCGAACCTTAAGGGTTTTGCCGGAACCCGTGATCCGACACAAACCCCACGGATCATACGTCTGCACCGTTGGATTCTCCTTCATCGAACGGCGATCCTCGTCCCTTTTGACAACACATGTACATGTTTTCAAATAGCCCCTCCCAAAAAAATGTTTTCAAATAGCACATGGTTCACACGCGAAAGCTGTGTGCCTACCAAACCGTGGACGATGCCCCCCCTTGCTGCGCGAGCGATCTGAGTCGTACATTCTGATTGGCCAGAACCCAAACCCCATGGATTGTATGTCTGCACTGTTGGATGCTCCCAGATCGAAAGGCAATCCTCATCCCTTTCGACAGGAAATGCAGTCCGGCTAGGAATTGATTTATATGCCAACATGCACGGTAAATGCCAAAAAATGTCTTACATATAGCACACGAGACCTGAAATGCGCCAGCAAATCAAACCCGTGGTAAAATTGTGATTGGTTTACGTGGGAAAATTTAGAGATGAAACGATGAACTCACGTCTTCATTTCAAAATTAGTACGTCTTCATTTCAAATGAAAATATTCTGTTTGTGCACATGAGCGCTTGGAGGCAACCGTTTGCATAGGCCTTTCCACGTGCGCGGCCATCGGGGATATTTTTCACCCTTTTTACCTAGGCCACCAACACCCGGAGTCCCCAACACCCCCCCCCCCACCGTCCGCCCGCATTTCACTCAACTAGTCCAACCAATCTCCTTCGCAAGCTCCCCCCTCCCCCAGATCCATAGCAGAACCCTCTCCGGTGCCGCCATGCTCACCCCAGCCGTGTGCCCGCTCTTCGGCGTCAAGCCTACCTCCACTACCGTTCCCAACACGCGGCGGCCCGCGCCTCGCCGTCTTCGTTTGCTCGCCAGCCACCCTCAAGCATATCGATGCAGTAACCTTCGCCTTTCCTGTGGCCCGGCCGGGTTTGCATTAAGAAGCCAGTTAGTTACTACTCTCCATCACGATGAGGCATATTTCCTCGCAATCCCTCTTCCAATTTCGTTCTGTATGTTCCCAAATTGGCTATAAAATAACAGAGAGCGTATATATGTTCATTATCTACCTTCCTTACTACATATAAGTTGTATTTGTTCCAATAAGTTACTGCCTATTTAGAGATCGCGGGCGCCTGAGTCACACAAACTTAACAAATTAGTTGTACATTTTCTAAATTATTGCGTGGCATGTGTTAGAAAGCTTGATACCAAGTTGTTAGTTTTATGCTTATCCTCCTTTCCTGAGTTTCGCATGCGTTCTCTGTATATGCCGAGTAGCAGCGACAGCACTCATTCAGGCCATGTATCTTTATCTGGTTCGGACAACCCTAGGTCTTCAGCAGATTGTGAGGGATCAAGTAGTCTTGAACGGGATAGAGCTGCAGCAATTACCCTTCTGGTCAGGACACGGAGGAACGCTCCAAGGAAGCCCACACACCAGCCTAAAGGTGTATATGAAGTAACCGAGATTGATTTGTAGTCCTGGGCTCCAACTAAACCAGATAAAGCACGCGTGAGGTTCAGGAGTGTGTGTGAATTTGTTGGCAGGGCAAGGCTCAACATTAATCTGCCGGGATTTTGGAAGGCTAACACAGAAACACGGCAAAGGATAGTCCGGGAGATCATGGATCACTTCAACATTCTAGAGCAGTGGAGAATGCAGGTGGAACACGCTGCACTGAAGAAGGCTAGGGATGCTTGGAGACACTGGAAGCACGTGTTGTACAAGAAGTACTTGAGTGAAGGCAAGGACCCAATCCCCGCATACCCCAAAATTACAAAGCCAGACTGGGTAGAATTCAAAAGGGTCAGGGCAACTAAAGAGTTTGTTGAGAAGAGTTTCAAGTAATTAGAACTTCAGAAGAACATACACCCCCACCATATGGGTGTGGCAGGATACTACGGCATGAAACTGATATGGGAACAGGAGGACAAAGAAGCAATAGGGGGCGGGTGGGAATCCGGCCTTTAGTGAAATCTGGGGCGAACGCACCAGAGACTACTTGCGGGCACATGCAAAGAGGCGTGATGATGGAACTTATTACTTTGAAAACGCACGTGACGCCAAACTGTATGAAGTGATGTTAGAGGCTTCCAAGATCCCTGGAAGGTTCTACAGGAACTCAGCGCCATGTGACATTCTGTCCATTGCTTTGGACACAAAAGAGCCCCCTGGCCGTGCAAGGGTTATAGGTGTTAATGTCCCGCACAAGAGATCTTTCACACTCAGCAAAGAAGAGAGGCTCAGCATGAAAAAAGCGAGGAGTGAAATGAAGCAGAATGCATTGTATGAAAGGTTGAAGAAGGAGATTTGTCCGGCTGTTCGAAAGGATGTTGAGGAGTCAATGATGATGCAGAAGACTCTAACACTGACAGATAGCCAGCAGATGGGAGGGGAGGCGAGCATGGAGGATGCGGCTTATTGCACGACAACACTGCACAAGAGTAGATGTGCATCAGCTCACCCCAGCGACACTGAGACTGCGGCTGCTTGTGATGATGCTATATCTGATCTATCTGGAATGAAATACAGACTAACGGGTGTGCTTACACATTATGAAGGTACATTAAAATGTGCAACAGCCTGGGTTTGCCCACCCTTCTTGGAAGATGGCCTCTTCTTGGACAATGTGCCATTGAAGCCAGGCTGTGTGAAGTGCTACGTGATTGAAGTAAAGCCTGGATTCAATGAATTTTCCCTGAAGAATGTCCTAGGAGACTTCGACGAGCAAAGGACCTTGGGAGAAACACCGTTACATCACATCCAGTGGCCACGAAAGGAAATAGAGTTCATCGATGAGATTCCTGTAGCCCCGCCAAGAGCAAGCACTTTCGCCCCTCAACCGGTGACGCTCTCCTTGCCACAGCAGCTCTCGCGGGCTGATGCATCAACCTGTGATCAGTCGGCCCAACTTTGTGGCGTACAGGCCATGTCATGCTCTGCCCCAAAGCAGCCAGTGGCAAGGCCTACAACTGCTGATGATGCACCACCGGTTCAGATGTCGGCCGCTAAAGCAGCAGGGGGAGATCCAGCTGCAGCACATGCTTAGCAGACCAACCTGGTGGAACAGACTGCTAAGCAGTCTGATGCTTCAGAACTGCCTGCTAAGTAGTTTGTAGGTCCAGAACCGACTGCTCATCAGTCTGTCAGTCCGCAGGCGCGTGATCGGCATACCAATGCGTCAGCACTTCCTGCTCAGCAAACCAACGCGTTGGAACGGCCTCCTCAGCACACTGACAAGTTGGCACCACCTGCGCAGAAACCCGACATAGCTTCAACGCATGGTCAGCAGTCTGATGCCTCTGCTCCTACAGCCCAGCAGTCCGTCACGGCAGCACCGCCATCTTAGCGGTCCGGCATAGATAAACTGTTTGCTAAGCAGTCCGTCCAAGCTCCACCGTCTGCTCGGCAGTCTACCTTGTAGCCAACCAGACGTTCTGCCAGAAATGCTTCAAGTACCAAGAAGGAAGTGGCCAAAAAGGCTACACCCACGAGGAAGCGCGGTAGGAGAGTGAAGAGGAAAGAGAACGATTGCCTCGTACTTAAAGCACTCATCACCCATAACAAAATTAACAGTAACTTGTCCGAATCGGGGAGTAATATTATTTCTGATGCCATGAATGATGAAGAAGTAGAATTGTTGCTTGCTAAAAGAAAAGTAGACGTACTTGAAGCGCGCAAGTACGTCCATGGCCAGCCATTTCCTGTTGGTGAATACTTTGATGAGTGCAACTCCAGTTACCGCAAGTTACATGAATATTGCATGGATCAAATGTCAGAAGGTCTTCATGGTTTGCTAGTCCACTACAACAGAGATCATTTCCGACACGATGCTAGTTCCATCATTGTGGGTTTTGAGGACTTACATCTCTTCTTCAACTTCAACATGCTCAATGCAACTCTTGTTAGATGCCTGATTTTGTAAGTACTTAACAAACTCTAATCAACTTCTCCATACAAGGATGTAAATGATAAACAACTAACTGCATTTTATTCCCCTCAGGGGATTGAATGCGCAGAGAAGACAAAGGGAGAGTGCAGATTTCATAGATCCTGCATTAGCAAATGGCACAGCATTAGATGATAAGGACCGACGGGACTTGGCCGTTAACACGGTCGTCCATATCTTCGAAAACACGTCCCATGCAGAATCATTTCTCTGGCCATATCATGAACGGTAAGTCAAGTAAACAACCACGCATACACTGGTTGTCTTTCAGTTTTCGACATCAATCGTAAGTTCATGGCTTTCTTAATATGTAGCAATCACTGGATATTAGTATTCATTATTCCAAACAAGACCACAGTTTACTACATCGATTCTCTCAGAGAGTCAACAAACACTCAGGATCTGACGCATGTTCAGCAATTCTTGGATAGGTATTGAATTCTATGATGTTGAAATTAATTTGCATTCATATCTGGTTCAATAATTGATGTTGTAAAAATTCATCATCATTTGCAGTGTGCTCGCATTGTGGAATACTAAACCAGGGAACCTGTTCAAGAAGGAACAACCTATGAAGCACGAGATCGTTTCGCTGGTAACACACCAAAATCTGTTATTTTCAGAAAATTTATCCAACAGTCTGCAAATACCTTTCCTTACGCTAGTCAAATGTTCAAGCTTGTAAATAAACCTCTTTCTATTTTGTCCAAAGAAAAAAAATACATCTAACACCGGTTAGGTTGTTCCTAACAGGACTAATACATGACTAATTTTGTACAAAAAAATTTAGTGTCCTCAGCAAGAAGCAGGGACCAACCTTTGTTGATACTATGTTTGCAGACACATGATCTCCATCTGCAACTCTGTTGATAGTTGTGACGATCCTCGCGAATTAGTACCAGTAAGTCTATCTTAATTAATATCTTCTACTCCACTCATATGGCACATTCTGATCTTAAAAATACTGTAGCTCATCTTAAAACCGAGGACCCCTGAACCGCTCCCGGCTGGTGAATTGTTGATGGTCCAGAGATTTATCAGCGACTTCTTCCTGGATCACTACATGAATCCCACTGGTGATAATGAAGATTTCAGCATGCGTTCTCCTGAAACATTGAGTAAGAGTTAGCCGCTAAACATATAACGCATGGATCCATTGTTTTCCATCTGATGAGATCTTCGTATTTCGTACACTATGATTAATTATGTAATGCATATATGTCTGGACAAATCATTGGAATTTAGCTACCATATGTTCAATTGCAATTGTTGCGAAATCTGATTAATGTTCTTCCTGTGGACACTATTTGTTCAATTGAATATTGTGGCGAATTTGCTTTTTGCGTGCCGATTCAAAATGGGATATTTTTGTTTATTTGTTCAATTGAATATTGTGGCGAAATTGCTTTTTGCGTGCCCATTCAAAATGGGATATTTTTGTTTTAACCTGGTAATTGCTCTGCATACAGTTCAACTAAATGAGTGTGTGCGATCCACATAGGAAAGCATACGTCAATCATAGCGGAACCGTCGGTGATACAAAGCAGATCGCAAACGATTTGCAGCGCTACTACGTGTTCGTAGGGTCTCCAGAACCGTTTGTGATATCGCGTTATCGCACACAAGAACTGGGAGTAAACCATGCCCAATGCAAAATACAATCCCAGTTGTAATTTTTCAGGGAACATGTGGGATCCCAAACGAAAAGCACACGTCACACTTGCGGCAACCGTCGGTGATACCCAACAAATCACAAACGGTCTGCAGCACTTGATGTGTGCAAAGGGGCTCCTGAACCGTTTGTGATAGAACATTATCGCAGACGGTAATTGTTGGCAAACGTGTGCGATGGAGTCTAGCATGGTAGATGGGTTACGCAGAAAACTCGTGTGCGATGGGGCACAAATCGCACATAGTTCATATATTGTCCCGCATGCCTTACGTACTGTGTCCCAAACGGTTCGTTATGGCAGACCGTATGGTTTCACTGCGCATTAGAAACGCTTAATCACCGATACCACATGTGCAAAAGAATTTAGTGTGTGCTGCATCACACACAATTACATTTTGGAAGGCCTCTGGATCACTGCTCCACATCCCCGACGGTTTTTAGGTCATGTGGGAAGGACACCCTATCGCACACACTCACTTGGCGATGGTTCCAAATGCCCTCGCGAAAAGTGGTTAAAACCCATTTGTGTAGGACCAATGCGTACTAGTGGGTATCTGCTCAATCCCGACGATGTAGTTCATGTACAAGGCAAAAAGGTGGACAAACGTAAAATCCAACTACTTCAAGTGAAACATGTCAAAGATGTAATCGAATCGAAGGAAGAACTTTTCTGCGGGGCATGTGTGGACGTACGACCTTTGCCGCGGCACGTTAACCACGTAGAGTGGGTATCCTGGATTTTCTGAGGCGATGAGGCTTTCCTCTCTCCACAGCACATTGTCATAAAGTCTCCTTAGATCGGCGTGTATGGCCTCTACCGCTGCCTTATGTAGGATTGCTTCACCGGGGATATGCTATTTTGCCGCATCGGGGATAGGTATACGGTCTTGAACCCGAGGCTGCTGAGGCGGCTGGATTTTAGAAGCAGCTTTGTTACCTTTCCTCGGTCTCTTCCTATGCTTCTTTGCTACCGGAAGGTCGTCTATAATACGTTCAGCCTCCGGAGGTGGCAATTCAGGCAATGACTCATGACGCTCAAACCCTGAGTACTCACCATAGGCGCCAGTATTGAGATACTGTTGAGTGTCATCATCATCCTCATCCTCATCTATGGCGACATCATCAGCGACTAATGGAGCCTCTTCCTCACCCCGTCCTCTATCACCCAGCACGACAGCCGACACTAATTAGGTAGGTGGGGTATTGATGTTCATAACTTGTGGAGGCTGCGTGCTCGTGGGTGCGCTCCCGGCCGCCTCTAGACGAAGCAGACTCTTTGGCCACAATAGGACCCACCCATCACAATCGCCAAGCCACTGCGGGGTCTCGTTGTCATCCCCCCTACTACCGGAGGAGCCAAATTCTCGTGGCCCGGTTTGACACTAGCCACGGAAACCTTGAAGATGTCAGGGGGGATCGGCCCGCTGTGGAACAATGGTTCCTTCAGCTTCATTATCGTCGCCTTCCCCACGTCCACCTTCTGGTCGCCGATGGTGTACAATAAGGTGCGCGGGGTTACGTCGGCCTGCAAAGACATGTCTGCAACGTGAGACATCTGAAAGGCAACGGAAATGGGAGATTATACATTTATTGAAGATGGCCAGTGTGACAGATACCATGAGGGCGTCGAGCTCAGCCAAAGACGAAGCACCGGCGAGCATGTCCGAGACAGAGGACAGGCTGCTATGAGCAGGTGCGCGAGCCGGTGCAGGAGCTGGTGCGGGAGCTAGTGCGGGAGTAGGTGCAGGTGCGGGAGCTGGTGCAGGAGCTGGTGCGGGAGCCGGTGCTGGAGCAGGTTTAGGTGCTGGTGCAACGCTAGTCGAACTGCTCCCAAAGAAGTCGGCAAGGGGAAAGTCTGCTGCATTTTTCTGGATTTTGCCTCCTTCCAACTGATTGGTCGGAACCAAGACACCAGACATATCTGCAATCGCCTGGTTTGTGGAAGCTATAGCTATTGCTACTGTCTTAGCTGATTTCTTCTCAACCGCAATCTCAACCTTCTTGTCAATGTTTTCTTTAGTTAACCTCCGTCTTTCCGTTCTCTCCTCCGTGGTCTCACGGTAGTACTTCTTCCACGTGGCGCCGTCTCCGACACTGTGCACGTGTCCATACGACAGTCGAGTGTCCACCGGGAGTGCTTTCAATATGTTCAATGCCCGGTTGAATGGGGTGTCCCACTTGGGCCTCGCCAACGCCTCAGACGGCGAGTCGCTTTCGTCCGCAATCCTGTGCTTCTCTCTCTGCAAAAGGAACAAGGATCATTTACAAATAGGACTAAACATGCAATCGAATTGATCAGAAACTAAAATTACCAGCAGTCTCATGAACTCCGCCGTGACCGGGTCCGTCTCGAAAACCTTCTTGACTGGGTCCCATTGGTACCGGTCCGTGAGGATGTCATGCTCCTGCAAGACGGTGAACTCCGCCAAGGGGTCTGTGATGCCCAGACTTTCGCGTTCCGCGTCCTCCTTGGCACATATGGACCTCTTCCTGTCGTAACCACGGCTTTTGAGGTGGTGGCACCCCATGTTCCTCTGTTGAAGCCCCTTCATGTACTTCGACTTTTCTTTGGCAACTTCGGCCTCGCAAGCCGCCTTGAATATTTGAAACTGGTCTTCCATGATTGGCGGATTATCCTTTACAATCTCGGAGTAGGGTTCCTTTTTCTTTCCAGGCAGCCAACGCGTCGCTAAACTTGGTCATGGCACGTTTGTTTATCTTCTTCATTGTCGGGTCTTTATCTGAATTTTTATATTCCTTTTCATCCCTGCCCGGGAACAAGAATATCTCGTGCAGCTTCTTTAGGAGGGAGGGCTTCATATTATCCATCTTCTTTAGTTTCCCATCGTTGATGGTGGCGGTTGTCCATACTATGCAGCCTATTTGATTGCCGTAGCATGTGCGCGCTTCAGCGGGCTCTTTTGGATCAAAAATGTTGTCGTCCACCTCTTCGACCACCAGTCTAGTAGTCATGAGCTGGTTTGGGCACCGTTGCCTCTTTGCTTTCGGTTCTATACCGGCTCCGCTAGTCTTAGTGCTGGTCTCAGTCTCAGTGCCAGTCTCGATGTCGGCCTCAATCTCTGATGCGATAGGTGGGCCCAGCAAGAACAACCGTTGATCGTCGGCAAGGTTCAAAAATTCGTATGGCGCCTGGTAGACGTCGTCGCAATCACCAGAACCATGTCCTTCATCGTTGCTAGCCATGTTTCCTATGATTAAATCTAGTAAATTAATTCTTGACCTAATAAAATGAATAATGACATAAAAAGGCCTATGTTTTGTAGGAACGTTGATTCCTTCCCGGTGCGGCAAATCCCGGGCACTCGATATGTCCTAGTTTGTAGCACAGGTCATGCCGAAATTCACGGAAAACTTCGGCATGGCCTTTGCTAAAAAGTGGACAAATCAAGCACCTGAAATTTGCTGGAATGGAAATGAATCAACATTCCGGCAAAACATAGGCCACTCGGCTTCATTCCCTGGAAACAACAAAAGGCCACTTGGGCACAATTGAACCACTTAAATGAAAAGATATAACATGACCACTTCAATGAAAAGATATAATCAGCAATAGAAGTCTAGGAAGGAATCATCTTTAAAATAAAACTTGCCTAAATTCTTTTCCTAGAAAAATAGTGATCTTTTCAAAAATCAAAAACCTTTGCAAAATGACCTCACTAAACACTTCTCTGCCTAGGACAGAACCCAAATTCTGTTCTAGCTATTCCTCTCTCTCTCTCTCTCACACACACACACACACATTATTTTCTCTAACTCTTCTCTGCCTAGGACAGAACCAATTAAATTGCAAAGGAACTCCATTTCTCTAACCCTTCTGACCTAATGCTCTAAAATAAATTTTTGCTCTAACCTAGCAAACCTAGTTAACCTAGCTTGTTAACCTAACGAACCTAATTAACCTAGCTATTTAACCTAGTTATTTAACCTAGCTTGTTAAGCTAACGAACCTAATTAACCTAGCTATTTAACCTAGTTATTTAACCTAGCTAGTTCTCTGTCAAAGCCCTAAATTAATTTTTGCACTAACCTAGATAATTAACCTAATTAAACTAGTTAACCTAACTAGTTCCCTGTCAAATCCCTAACGAAAAATTTGAACTAACCTAGATAATTAACCTAATTAGACTAGCTAACCTAGCTAGCTAGTTCTATGTCCAATGTTTGTGCTATGCATGAGAGAGAGAGGAGGGGTGTGGGCTTACATAGGATGGCTCCGGTGGTGGCGAGGGAGGCAGTGGTGGCGAGGAAGGCAGGGGCGTCTCCGGTGACGGCGAGGGAGGCAGTTGTGGCGAGGGAGGCAGGGGCGTCGAGGGTGGCTCTGATAGCGCCGAGGGCGGCTCCGGTGGCATTGATGAGGCCGCGCAGCTCTGGTGGCGTCGGGGGCGGCTCCGGTGGCGTCGACAGCGCGCGGCTCTGGTGGCTTCGGGGTGTCGACGTCGGCAGCAGACGGGGGCGAAGTGGGGCGATGGCGAATTGGGAAACGGCTGCGAAGTGGGGCAAGGGATTTGGGGGAGAAGTGGTGGCCGGGGGAGGGAAACCACTTTTGGGTTAAGTCAAACGTAGCGGTAGCGCGTTTAGTAAAAACGTGTTATAGCTAAGTTAGCTATAGCGATTTTTACTAAACGTGTTACTGTTATAGCTATGTATTTTCCTTTTCGTTTCTTATTTCTTTTTCTCTTTCTATAGCGGGGGTCTAAGAAACGTGCTGCTGCTATATTATCTACAGCGCCTCTTATGAACAGACGCTACTGCTATGCCTTTCTCCTTTTTTCGTTTTTCTTTTTTTTTTACATTTTTTTTTCTTTCTCCTTTTTCTATTTATTTCATTTTCATTTACTTTTCTATTTTTTTCATTTTTTTTATTTTCATTAGCAGTAGCGCCTTTCACTGTAAATGTGCTGCTACAATAATCTTAGCGTTAGTGTGGTTTTTATAAGACCGCTACTACTATGTGTAGCCTATCGGCTTAGTAGTGGGAATTTTAGTAGTAGCGCTTTTATAGGGAGACGCGCTACTGCTACAATTGTATCTGTAGCACGGTTATCCTGCACGCGCTACTGCTATGTAGCACCAGCGCCCTTTTTTAACAAGCGCTACTGCTAAAGTTCTGCGTATAAGGTTTCCCTAGTAGTGACATCAAATATTCTGTTTTTACCATTTACCTACTTGAGGACGAGCAGGAATTAAGCTTGGGGATGCTTGATACGTCTCCAACATATCTATAATTTTTATTGTTCCATGCTATTATTGTCCATCTTCGATGTTTTATATGCATTTATATGCTATTTTATATGATTTTTGGGACTAACCTATTAACCTAGAGCCCGATGCCAGTTTCTGTTTTTTCCATGTTTTTGAGTTTCACGGAGAAGGAATATCAAACGGAGTCCAAATGAGCTGAAAATTTACTGTGATTTATGTGGACCAGAAGGAGCCCCCGAAGCAAAAGAGTTGGGCCAGAAGAGCCACAGGGTCTCCACAAGGGTGGAGGGCGCTCCCTACCACCCTGGGGGCGCCCCCCGGTCTTGTGGGCTCCTCGTGGACCCCCCTGACTTGTTCTCGACGCCAAAAATTCCTATAAATATAGAAACCCCTAGAAATAAACCTAGATCGGGAGTTCCGCCGCCGCAAGCCTCTGTAGCCATGGAAAACCAATCGAAGGCCCTTTCTAGCACCCTGCCGAAGGGGGAAACCATCACTGGTGGCCATCTTCATCATCCCGACGCTCTCCATGACGAGCAGGGAGTAGTTCACCCTCGGGGTTGAGGGTATGTACCAGTAGCTATGTGTTTGATCTCCCTCTCTCTCTCTTGTGTTCTTGATCTGTCATGATCTTGATGTACCACGAGCTTTTCTACTATAGTTGAATCATATGGTGTTTTTCCCCTCTACCTTCTTGGGATGAATTGAGTTCTACCTTTGAGGTTTCATTGTTATCGGATTGAATACTATTATGGATTTGAGAACCCTTGATGTATGTCTTGCATGGGGTACCAGTGGTGACAACGGGGTGTTCTATTGATTCACTTGATGTATATTTTGGCACTCAACTCACGGATTCCCGAGGTGACATTAGGGTAATCTATGCATAGGGGTTGATGCATGTTTTCGTCCTTGTTTCTCAGGTAGAAATCTTGGGCACTCTTTGAGGTTCTTTGTGATGGATTGAATATTATGAATCTGAAGTTGTTTGATGCATATCGTATAATTGACCCACGGATACTTGTGCTAACATTGGAGTATCTAGGTGACATTAGGGTTGATTGATGTGTGTCATATGTGTTATTTTACTACGAACTCTAGGGTTTTTTGTGACACTTATAGGAATAGCTCAATGGATTGATCGCAAAGAATAACTTTGAGGTGGTTTCATACCCTACAAGCAATTTCATCTTATGTTCTCCGTGATAGGGACTTGGAGTGACTTTTGTCGCATGTTGAGGGATTGCCATATGATCTAATTATGTTATCATTGTTGAGAGAACTTGCACTAGTGAAAGTATGAACCCTAGGCCTTGTTCCCAAGCATTGCAATACCGTTTTTGCTCACTTTTGTTACTTGCTACCTTGCTGTTTTTAGATTTTCATATTATGAAAATCTATATCTACTATCCATATTACGCTTGTATCACCATCTCTTCGCCAAACTAGTGCACATATACAATATACCATTGTATTGGGTGTGTTGGGGACACAAGAGACTCTTTGCTATTTGGCTGCAGGGTTGTTTGAGAGAGACCATCTTCATCCTACACCTCCCGCAGATTGATAAACATTAGGTCATCCACTTGAGGGAAATTTGCTACTGTCCTACAAAACTCTGTGCTTGGAGGCCCAACACGAGTCTACAAGAAGAAGGTTGCGTATTAGACATCATGGCGCAACCTCATTGCCGGCGGGGCAGCGCCTCGGCGGAGCAGGAGAAATCCTCCCCCTCGTTGCCGGTAGGGCGGGGCCTCAGTGGAGCCAGCTATGTCCTCTGCCTCGTTGTTGGCAGGGTGGGGCCTCGACGGAGCAGGGCCTCTCCATAACTGAGGAAGTCCTCCACCATGGTGCCAGCGGGGCGGGGCCTCAGCGGAGCCAGCATTGTCATTTGCCTCGTCATTGGTCTCACCAAACAGCGCATCGCCCGCTTCATCGCCCTCTTTGTAGGTGACCGCAACCTCTGCCACCCGCATGCGGTTCCGCTAGCACGCGAGGCCGCTCTCGCGGGCGGAGCGGTATGACTCGAGCAGTGCCTACTGCTCCGCTCGCTCCGCAGCGATCTGCTCCTCCACCTGTAGGTGCTCCTCGAGGACATGTTGGTTGTAGGCGATGTCGGCCTGCGCCTCCCGGAACTGCTCCTCATGCTTCTGCCTCACCATGTCCACGTATTGGGCATGGGCCTCGCCGATGGTCATGGTGCAATGCACCGGCAATGATGGCGTGGAGGAGGGGGTTGGCGGCGGATCGTCGATGACCACGTTTGCCATTGGGATGTCGTCGTCCTCCGGCTGCCTGCCGGCCAGCCAGTCAGCAGCAATGGCTACCATATCCTTCTTTTGGTCCGTCATCCGCCTGTCCGGAAGAGCGCTGGAGCGTGAGGAGGCATAGTGGGAGTGGTGTGCAGAGGAGAAAGGGAACGGAGGCGGATGACTGCGCCTATGGCCGGCACAGCAGTTTAGAAAGGGACGGATGGGTGGCGCCGAGGTAGCCACCTCAGCAACCGTGTATCATTAATGTGGGTGGAAGATGGACAGACGAACGACACTTGTGTCATTTGAATGCAAACCAGCAGTTCGGTCCAGCAACCGGACATGCTGGCTCGCTAGCAAGCTCGCCGAGCTCAGCGACGACAACCAGACGATGGACGTGGCTTCCGACCAGTAGCTGGTGCCACCGCCAAAGCCGGTTCATGCCTTGTTCATGATAGAGCAGGTGCGGCCGCACTTTGACGTCCTAATGGTGGAAGAGCTACCAGTGCAGGAGGACCTATGCTACATCCTCCGTATCCTCAACGAGCACCAGCTCGCGGAGGGACGAATCATCGGCGAACAAGCAAACGACAATGTTGTCGCGTACATATGGCCATATGATCCCGGCTTCCTGAATGAGCAGCAGGCACTGTATCAGACCATCCGTAGGGCCCATGAGGCCCTCTCCATCGTCCTTCGAGTTGTTGCGCTCGTCATGGCGCCGCTGTCTCACATTGTCAACATGGACAACGAACATGAGGAATCACGAGATGACTTTACATGGAGAGGATGACAGTACGGACCCACCAGGGCCATAGCCGTACGTATGCAAGTGCCTCCTTATTTACAACTATAAAAAAATTGCTTCCTCCTGGTTTCCTGACATCACGGTCCCACACCATTGTCAACCTATATATTCAATAAACGAGAGATTTGCACAAGGAGCGGCCGACAGCTGGGACCCAGCAGCTCTAGCAGTATTTCTTTTTTGAGGTGTGAGCAGAGTTTTTCTTGAGCGATGTTTTTGTTTTTGTTCAGAGTTGGGGTATCAACTGGGCGGGCTGTGGCCCGTCTAGCCCAGGCTATTATTTTATGTCGACCAAATATTCAGCCCAGATATTTATTTTTCAAGGTGAAAATGGCTAGCACAGTTATACGTTTCTTTTAGGAATACCCAACCCAGGTCAACTTGTTATTCTCCGCCCCACTGGGCTGCAAATCTTTCCTAGGAGGGATGCATTAGGCCTAACAAGAAAAATGGGCTTTATGAAATAATAAATGGGTTGTAATTATAAAAACTGGGCTGGAAATATAAAAAATGCACCAAACAAGTAATTAGTTTCAAAAATATTATTTTTGGATTTTGAAAATTTTAATTTCATTACTTGTTGCGCGTGCAATATTTCATTGGATTTTTACCTAATACAAATTTATTTTGAAATTATATTTAATCTGACTCGAAATTTTGGGATTAAAATATTTCGGATCCCATCAAAATGTGGGATTTTTTGTTGAATTCTGTTTTGAGCGGTTGGTTGAAATTATTAATCGTTGTCCTGGCAAGAAAATGGGCTGTAATTTTAACAACCAGTAAATGGGCTGTAGTAAATTCCACTAAAATTCAAAAATGGGTTGTACATTATTACAAATCGCAAATGGGCTATGTTCTCTGCCACAGATGTGATGCTCACTTGTGGGCCTACTAAATTGACGTGTATGGACGGGTTTGTCAACTTATAGTGAACACACAATTCTAGCAGCAGTGGTCATTGGATCTCCATCCAACGACTGTAGTGCTTCTTCAATCTCGGATATTCTTGCTCCGGCCGCCCAAACCACCGCTGGCGGTACCACCTGCTACCGCCTCCCGAGGTCGGCTATGCTACCGCGCAGGCTTCACCGGCCCACCCTACTCCCACCGCCGTCCAGGCCATTCCTCTACTCACCAACACCTCCTACTATTCTCCAGTGACAGCAGCCTCACACCGCAGTCGAACCAGTGAACCCTCGTACTCCACTCCGTGTGGGCATCCACTATTGTGTCTTCGCCGGCTCTGGGTCGTTCCCTTCCTAGGACTCACCATCGTTCATCGCGTTGGTTCTCTTGAAGCGGCGTGGTCAACTTCGTCAACAAACGACAGCCATCGGAAGAGGCATGTACGTGTAGTGGCTGACAGTAGGGACCCACATGGCCCATGGCCACACGCAGCAAGTGGCCCCTTAGTATGTGAAAACAAATTATTTCTCCCCTGACATGTTTGACCCACCAGCTACATCTTCGCACGCAAGGAAGTGCGTCCTTTATTACAGGGGAAAAAAGTTTCCTCTCACTGACAGCTGGGACCCACCAGTTTTATTGTGATCCATTTCGTGAAAATATTGATTGTACCAAAGATGCTAAATTGTTTTATTTTTATTCTAACTCGAAAAAGAAGAAACTAAAAAAACAGAAAACATCTTCACACACAAGGAAGTGCCACCTTATTATGCGCAAAAAATGATTCCCCTCTACTAGCTAGGACCCACCAGATTTGGAGGTGGACTTGTGGGCCTACTAAGTTGACGCGTACGTAGGGCTTTGTCAACTTAGTCAATAAACGATTCTAGCTGCGTCTTCAACCTCTGGTATTCCTGCTCCAGCCGCCCAAACTAGCGCCTACCGTACCACCTGCTCCACCCTCCCATGGTCGGCTATGCTGTCGCGCAGGCCGCACCGCCCGACCATACTACCACTAGCCAGGCCTTCCCTCTACTCACCCACACCCCCTGTCATTCTCCGGTGACGGCAGCCTTACACCGCAGCCAAAGTAGTGAACCCTCATACTCCCCTTCGTGGACATCCACCTGCCTCGTCTTCCCTGGCTCCGCGTCGTTCCCTTCCTAAGCCTTGTCATCGCCCACCGCCTTGATGCTCTCGGTGCCTCGTGGCCATGAGGTCAACGAACGACAGCCATCAAAAGAGGACTTTAGGCGGTGAGGCTGAGAGCTGGACCCACCAGCTACATCTTCAAACGAAAGGAAGTGCCTCCTTATTACTCGCAAAATAACAATGATTCCTACCCATGTCAGCACGGGACCCACTAGCTATATCTTCGCACACAAGGAAGTGCGTCCTTATCCTCCATGATAGCTAAGACCCACCCGATCGAAGTGTACATAGTGTTGTCTGTCTGGTCGCGAATGTTCACGTACATACTAGTCGATCGGTCTCTCTATAACGATGAACCATGGTCGAGCAAGCAGCAACACGTGTAGTAGCCCCCGACATAGTAATTCAGGCAGTCCCTTCTAAACCGTGTACACGTATGTACAGCCACATGCCAAAAAATACGGCCATGTACGTACATACGGGCGGGGTCTCGAATGCATGGAGAGGAAACAAATGGCAGCAATGGCGTCCTGTTCATCGACAGCCAACTGGCTGGGTGGAACCGAGGAAACAGCGTCATGTTCATCGAGAGGCAACGGAATGCGCTGTGTTCATCAAGAGCCAACTGGCTTGGACGGAACAGCCGAAACGAGGTATGGCATACCGCAAAATAGAGGAAAATGACTTCTGTTTGAGTGCCTACGGTTGTAACGGGGTCCTGTTGATCGGGGGTGTGGCGTACCGCAAAATGGAGGTAATGGACTTCTGCTCGAGCTCCTACGGTCGAAACGGGCTGTTGATCGGGAGGGGTGTGACATACCGCAAAACGGAGGAAACGAACTTGTGTTAGAGCGCATACGGTCGAAATGGGGTCCTGTTCATCGGGTGTGGTGTGGCGTACCGCAAAACGAGACACCCCGGGCTACTGTTCATCCATCGTCTACTGCCTCGCTCCAGCCTCCACGGGCTACTGTTCATCCACCATCGACTTCCTCTAGCCTCCACCTGCGTTATTGTTCATCCACCGCGACCTTCTTCCTACCTGCACCAGCTACTGTTCATCTACGGGCTACTGTTCATCCAGCCTCCACCGGCTACTGTTCAACCAGCCCACCACAGGGTCATGTTCATCCACCCCCAACTGGCTCGAGTGTGGCGGCTTCCTCGATCGGGGTCCTGTTCATCCAGCGGCAACGGCCTACTACTAACACGGGGTCGTGTTCATCCAACCCCCACCAGGAACTGTTCATCCAACCCCCAATAACGGTCACCGTTCATCAAGAGGCAGTTGGTTCGATCAGCTTCAGTTAGTAGCAGTAACAAAGGAATCGCTCAGGTTTAGTTAATAGCCAAGGATCGATCGCTCTGGTTCAGTAATGTAGCTACTGCCATCGCTCCAGTTCATTAAGAGAATGCCTTGCTCGGGTTCAGTTAGAGCTCAACGCCTCACACACAGGCGTATGTGTACGAGAGAAACGCCCAAACCTCCACGCATCGCTCGGCCCTGACCACCCACTTTAACCGGGAACTCCCCGATATTTTCCTCGCCCTCGCTTCTACCATGATTTTTTTCTATCATTGACAGCCCAAAGAATGTCATGCAGGTGCGTCCCTAGCCCACACAGGATGAAAGCCCATTTTCTGTCATGAACTTTTGTCATAGAAGTAGGAGCCCACCACATCTATGATGATACGTGGTTTTGTCACAATTATCGTCATAGAAGTGTCATAAGCAAGATAGAAAAAAATCGTCCGGGCCAAAATTTCATGGATGTGACTTTTTTGTACTGCTTGTTATCCTTAATAGCAACGATACATGCGTGCCTCGCTGCCCCTTCTATCACTAGGAGAGGACACCGCAAGATCGAACCCATCACAAAGCACCTCTTCCCGTTGCAAGAAAAATCAATCTAGTTGGCCTAACTAAACCAAAGATTCGGAGAAGAAATATGAGGTTCTAGATAATCATGCATATAATAGACGAAACAAGACTCAAATAATATTCATGGATAAAAATCTGATCATAAACTCGAACTTCATTGGATCCCAACAAACACACCGCAAAAAACATTACATCAAATAGATCTCCAAGAGATCATTGTATTGAGAATCAAAAAGAGAGAAGAATCCATCTAGCTACTGCCTACGGACCCGTAGGTCTATGGTGAACTACTCACGCATCATCGGAGGAGCACCAATGAGGATGATGAACCCCTCTGTGATTGTGTTCCCCTCCGGCGGAGTGTCGGAATAGGGCTCTAGATTGGATCTTGTGGTTCTTGAACTTGTGGCGGCTGGAATTGTTTTTCATCGACTCTCCTAGGGTTTCTGGAATATTTGGGTATTTATAGAGCGAAGAGGCGGTGTAGGAGACCCCCATGGGCCCCACAACCCACCAGGGCACGTCTGGGCTCCTGGACGCGCCCTGGTGTCTTGTGGTCCCCACGGGCCTCCCCTCTGGTCCTTTCTTGGCCCGCACGTTATCTTCTGGTACAAAAAAAATCTCAAAAAAGTTTCACTGCGTTTGGCCTCCGCTTGGTAGGGATATTCTGCAAAGTAAAAAACAAGCAAAAAATAGCAACTAGCACTGGGCACTATGTCAATAGGTTGTCCCAAAAATGATATAAAGTTGCTATAAAATGATGGTAAAACATCCAAGAATGATAATACAACAGCATGGAACAATCAAAAATTATAGATACGTTGGAGACGTATCAGCATCCCCAATCTTAATTCCTGCTCGTCCTCGAGTATGTAAATGATAAAAACAGAAATTTTGATGTGAAATGTTGCCTAACATGTTCATCACATATTCTTTTCTTTTGTAGCATGGACATTTGGACTTGTATATGGTTCAAAGCAATAGTCTAGTTTTGAAATGAAGATTTCAATACTCAAGCATATCAATAAGCAACCATGTCTTTCAAAATATCAACACTAAAGAAAGTTATCCCTAGCCCATCATGCTCAATCATTGATCCATTCACGAAACACACTCGCATATTAGCTACATCCAATGCCCAAATATGATAATAGTGCTCCCTAGTTGGTGCTTTATAAGAGAATATGGAGACTCATATAAAAATAAAAATTGCATAAAGTAAATAGATATGTCCTTCGCAGAGGGAGGCAAAGATTTGTAGAGGTGCAAAATATCAAAGCTTAAATTGAGAGATAAAAATATTTTGGGAGGCATATTTTTCCCGTCAACGAAAACGACCGAGTAATTCCCAACACTTTCCATGCTAGATATATCATAGGCGGTTCCCAAACATAAAATAAATTGTATTCCTTTTTCCACCATACTTTTACACTCCACGACTAGTTGTATCCACGGGTACCGTCCATACCAACACTTCCCAAGAAATTTATTATTTGACAACATAAAGTAAATTTCTTCTTCATTTCAGGACTGGACATCCCTATTACCACCGTACTCTTATGCAATGACAATTGAATAAACACTCATCTTGAGAATAACACATCTAGCATGGAAAATATTGGCCACCCCATGCCGCTTCATGAGCGATACGAGCACACAAAAAGGAAATTCATTTTGAAAATTAGAGATGGCACAAATAAATTTACTTAGAACGACATGGAAATACCGCATGTAGGTAGGTATGGTGGACTCATAAACTGGGTTTAAGGATTTTGGATGCACAAGTAGTATTCTACTTAGTACAAGTGAAGGCTAGCAAAAAGATTGAGAAGCATCCAACCAAGAAACGAAAATTCACATAAGCGAGCATTGAGCATAACTAACACCGAATAATGCACCACAAGTAGGATATAATTTGATTGCATAACTATTGACTTTCATGCTTGCATAGGGAATCACAAACCTTAACACCAATATTTCTACTAAAGCATAATTACTCACCAACAGGACTCACATATTACTATCATCATATCTCAAAACTATTACAAAGAATCAGGTTTATTTTGTCTAATGATTTTCATGAAATTTTTTATTATATCCCTCTTGAATATTAATGTTGCAATTGCTTTTGACAAGCTCACACAAATTTAAGTGAAGAACATGAGCATAAAAATTTCCATCTCTCAGAATAATTTAAGTGAAGCATGAGAGAATTTTTTTCAAAAATTTACTAACTCTCAAATAAATCTAAGTGAAGCATGAGAGCATTTCTTCAAAAATATTAAATCACATCATGCTCAAAAAGATATAAGTGAAGAACTAGAGCAATTCCATAGCTCAAAAAATTTAAGTGAAGCATATAGAGCAATTCTAACAAATCATAGCATAATTTGGCTCTCTCAAATAGGTGTGTCCAGCAAGGATAGATGAGACAAACTAAAAAGAAAAACAAGCAAAGACTCATATATTACAAGACACTCCAAGCAAAACTCATGATATGCGACGAATAAAAATATAGCTCCAAGTAAAACTACCGATGGTTGTTAGAAGAAAGAGGGGATGCCTTCCGGGGCATCCCCAAGCTTAGTTGCTTGGTTATCCTTGAATATGAATGTGACCCCGGATAATTAGGCTACAGTAATCCCTCGTTAATGATGCCACCTCACCTCTGTCACTGTAGTTAATCTCGGGTTAGTGCAAAAACCGATTCAAAATTCAAATTCAAAATCAAGTCAAACAATTAAAGTTTTCAAAAGTCAAAACTAAAATGTTCTCAATGTGACAAATAAATCATGGATAATACTGGTGGAGAAACCACACTTTTATAAAATGTTTAAATACTCTAAAATGAATAAAACGATAGAAAATACAATTATTTAAATGCTTTTAAAATAATAAACAATTTCAAAACTAAATTGTTATAAGTTTTAAACTATTGTGGCAGTGGCATAATTTGTAGCATCTATTTAGGTGCACTTTGGTATTTTACTAAAACTAAAATAAAAGGAAACTAAAAGAAAAAAAATAGAAAAATAAATAAAAAGTAAAAGAAACTGAAGAGAGGGAAAAGAACCCCCGCTTCCCCCACTGGGCCTCAACCCAGTCGGCCACCCCACCAGGCCGGCCCAACACCCCCACTAAACCTACCCCCCCACTTCCCAGAAACCCTAACCGCACCCACAACCCCCACTCACCCTCGCTCCACTTCCCCCCGATCTGGATCGGCGGCTGTGACCCCATCGCCGCTCGCTGTCTTCGGCGCCACCCCACCATCGCCGCTTCAGCCTCGACGTCAACACCCGGAGCCCCCTGTCGGTGTCAAAACCGGCGAATCTCGGGTAGGGGGTCCCGAACTGTGCGTCTAAGGCGGATGGTAATAGGAGGCGGGGGACACGATGTTTACCCAGGTTCGGGCGCTCTCAATGGAGGTAATACCCTACTTTCTGCTTGATTGATCTTGATGATATGAGTATTACAAGAGTTGATCTACCACAAGATCGTAGAGGCTAAAACCTAGAAGCTAGCATATGGTATGATTGTTGTTGTCCTACGGACTAAACCCTCCGGTTTATATAGACACCGGAGGGGGCTAGGGTTACATAGAGTCGCTTACAAGGGAGGAGATCTACATATCCGTATTGCCCAGCTTGCCTTCCACGCCAAGGAGAGTCCCATCCGGACACGAGACGAAGTCTTCAATCTCGTATCTTCATAGTCCAACAGTCCGGCCAAAGGATATAGTCCGGCTGTCCGAGGACCCCCTAATCCAGGACGACCTCAGTAGCCCCCGAACCAGGCTTCAATGATGATGAGTCCGGCACGCAGATTGTCTTCTGCATTGCAAGGCGGGTTCTTCTACAAGTCCTGAGTACATGTCGAGTAGTGTCCGGCTTCCCATGAATGTTGCACTCCTCGGCTTCTGTGCCTAATAATGGCTATCCTCCACGTGTCGAGCGAATGCGAGAAGTCGGGGCATTTTCGCACTTGCCACCCTAACCATGTGAGTAAATCGTCTATTTAAGGGACCAGGCATCCTCAGATCCAGATCACACCATCCTCCCTCAGCGAGTATCCATCGGAGCACGCCCGGAAAAAGTCCATCATATCATGGCCGGTCGTCGCAGCTCCTCCTCTCGCTCCCGTAGCCCTAAGCCAGGCAACTGCAAGAAGTGTTCCGTCTCCCACAGACAGTTAGTAGAGTTACAAACCCAGGGGTTTCTTCCTCCTGCGTATATGGTCCCCATCCAAGAAAGACTAGCCACTTACAATGGTGGGGAACTAGCGGAGAGCCTTCCCAACCCATCTATGGGGGAGCGGGTATGCCTTGTCCCGTACTTGTTAAGGGGACTTGGATTTCCGATCCATTCATTCCTCTGCAGGCTCCTGGAGTTCTAAGGCCTCCAGCTGCATAATTTTACTCCTGCCTCCATATTACACATCGCAGGCTATGTCGCCCTTTGCGAGCTGTTTTTGGGCTGTGAGGCTCATTTCGAGCTATAGAAGAGGCTATTCTCCCTCGTACCCCGTACACAGGAGGGGTCGATATATCAAGTGGGCGGAGCCGAAATATGGCGCATCGCCGGGACCAGATACCTGTCCGGTACTCCGAAGAAGACATCTGAAGACTGGCCTTCGGAGTGGTTTTATATGGAGGACGTCCCTCTTCTGGACCCTGTTCGGATGGGCCTTCCTGAGTTTAACAACGCCCCTTTGAGAAAATGCCGCAGCTGGCGACCTTGGAGCCCCAGGAGGAAGATAACAGAGAGGTTCTTTACCTGATGGGCCGGATACACACACTGGCCAAATCATGATTGACAACAGTCGAGGTTATGTCAATATGTATAATGCGGGGGGTGAAGCCACTTCAATATCGGGGAAAACCCATGTGGCACTTCAATGGAGAAGACGATGCCACTCGCTGCGGTCGTAGAGGTCCGGACTCCGTCGCTGCTCTAGCGAAAATACTGTCTGATTTATACAAAGGAGAGGAAGAGGAGTTCATCTGTATCAAGCCACGGGATGGATTCTCCATGTACAACCCCCCAAACTGGGTGACCTGCTACTTTTTACTCCAGACCTTCCCGCATTCTTTGTCATAAATATTCAGCTTGCTATTTCATAGCAGGAACTGCAAAAAGCTGTGAGGGAGGTCCACAGCCCGCCTCCACAACCGGAGGACCCTGACCGGGCCCTCGACCCCAGACTCGAAGAAGATCCGGACACATTTGTGGAGCTCATTGACAGGACGTTCTATCAATTGAGCTGCGATGATGCCATGGTGGCCATCATAGCTGATTATCCTGGACTACTCCCTACATCACATGTAAGTAAAACCGGAGTCCCAACTTCCGACAAGGATCCCTTTTTCTGCACTTCATCTGCCGCACCCATATGGTGTCTTACAGGGAAGGCCCTCGGGACACCATGCCGAACCCGCGGTGACTCACCAACAAGGGGCACCGAAGTAGGGTAGGCTTAAAAGGAAGGCGGTCAGGACTGGGACGCCGTCGCAGAGGTATGAAACAGAACCCCGCTCCATGGTTGTCGTCTTTTAAAATATAATAACGTCCATGTCTCTGATACGTCTCCAACGTATCTATAATTTTTGATTGCTCCATGCTATATTATCTACTGTTTTAGGCAATATTGGGCTTTATTATCCACTTTTATATTACTTTTGGGACTAACCTATTAACCGGAGGCCCAGCCCAGATTTGCAGTTTTATGCCTATTTCAGTGTTTCGAAGAAAAGGAATATCAAACGGAGTCGAAACGGAACAAAATCAACTGGAGAAGTTATTTTTGGAAGGAAACCTATCGGATAGACTTGGACCCTACGTCGGAAGATGAAGGAGGTGCTCATGAGGGTAGGGGCGCGCCCACCCCCCTAGGGCACACCCCCCTGCCTCATGGCCCCCCCTTCGGTCCAACTACGTACCTCCTGCACCCATATATACCCACATATCCTAAAACTTCCAGAACAGAGATTAGATCTGGAGTTCCGCCGCCGCAAGCCTCTGTAGCCACCAAAAACCTCTCGGTACCCTGTTCTGGCACCCTGCCTGAGGGGGGGATCCCTCACCGGTGGCCATCCTCATCATCCCGGCGCTCTCCATGACGAGGAGGGAGTAGTTCCCTCGGGGCTAAGGGTATGTACTAGTAGCTATGTGTTTGATCTCTCTCTCTTGTGTTCTTGATTTGGCACGATCTTGATGTATCGCGAGCTTTGCTATTATAGTTGGATCTTATGTTTCTTCCCCCCGTGTTCTCTCTTGTAATGGATTGAGTTTTCCCCTTGAAGTAATCTTATCGGATTGAGTCTTTAAAGATTTGAGAACACTTGATGTATGTCTAGCCGTGCATATCTGTGGTGACAATGGGATATCACGTGATTCACTTGATGTCTGTTTTGGTGATCAACTTGCGCGTTCCGCCCATGAACCTATGCATAGGGGTTGGCACACGTTTTTGTCATGATTCTTCGGTAGAAACTTTGGGGTACTCTTTGAGGTTCTATGTGTTGGTTGAATAGATGAATCTAAGATTGTGTGATGCATATCGTATAATCATGCCCACGGGTACTTGAGGTGACATTGGAGTATCTAGGTGACATTAGGGTTTTGGTTGATTTTTGTCTTAAGGTGTTATTCTAGTACGAACTCTAGGGCTATTTGTGACACTTATAGGAATAGCCCAATGGATTGATTGGAAAGAATAACTTTGAGGTGGTTTCGTACCCTACCATAATCTCTTCGTTTGTCCTCTGCTATTAGTGATTTTGGAGTGACTCTTTGTTGCATGTAGAGGGATAGTTATATGATCCAATTATGTTATTATTGTTGAGAGAACTTGCACTAGTGAAAGTATGAACCCTAGGCCTTGTTTCCTAGCATTGCAATACCGTTTACGCTCACTTTTACCACTTGTTACCTTGCTGTTTTTATATTTTCAGTTTACAAAAACCTATATCTACCATCCATATTGCACTTTTATCACCATCTCTTTGCCGAACTAGTGCACCTATACAATTTACCATTGTATTGGGTGTGTTGGGGGCACAATAGACTCTTTGTTATTTGGTTGCAGGGTTGTTTGAGAGAGACCATCTTCATCCTACGCCTCCCACAGATTGATAAACCTTAGGTCATCCACTTGAGGGAAATTTGCTACTGGCCTACAACCCTCTACACTTGGAGGCCCAACAACGTCTACAAGAAGAAGGTTGCGTAGTAGACATCAGTCTCCTAGTAGGAAAAACGCTCGCCGGACTATATCCAGAGAGGTTGTCGGCCACACCTCCACCAGCCGGGCTCCAGAGCCGGACTTAGAGGCGGACGCTAACGTGGGGCCAACACCGGATGTTCCTCCTATAGAGGATGCGGATAGGCTGTCCGCTACGAATTCCGAAGTGGAGAGTGCCATGAACCACAGGCGCCGCCGGGCCGTACTCCGTGACGCTTGTTTCTCCCAAGAGGCGTGCGACGCCTTTAACTCGGGAGATGCGTACATCCGAGCTGCTCAAAATGGTCTTGCCAGAGCCACGGACCAGTATGTAAAGGATATACGGGTAAGAAAATCTAATAATTATGTATATCAGTAGCCCCTGAGACTTGAAACAGTTGGCACAACTGATTTAAGGATCATTGTTTGCGTAGGTTCTTACGGAGAAGAATACCCGGTTGTCTCAAGAGCTGGAGGAGTGCAAAGCCCAGCTTCAGGCCGCAATTGCCGCAGTAAAGGAGTCCAAGAAGGCCCATCTAGTACCACTTATTTTTATTGCAAAGAATAACATGTACCAGGTAGTATGCGGCATGCACGCAGATCTAACAATAGATTCTGCAGGTGACTCCAGAGTGAATCCGGAGGTCGTGATAGGGGATGAGCCACATGCTCAACGACAGCTAAAGGCTGGCGAGCGCGTGCTTGCATGGGTTAGGCAGGAGAAAAACGATCTCCAAGATGCCAATATCCAGCTGGGAGTGGAACTGAAAGATGTTCGAGCCCAGATTGCCGACTCCGTAAAGGAGAATAAGAGGCTTCGACGCGGCATTTTCAGTAAGTGCTTGAGCGAACTTTTAAAGAGTTCGGCGAAGAAACCGGCTGACAGAGTTATATCTGCAGGTATGCTGACGGGTCGTCCCGCAGAGGAGATGCCCGGGTCTGCGGGTGATCTTCTGCCAGAGCTCTCACAACTGCACGAACAAGTTCAGCAGGTGATGCAGGGCATTGCCCAAGCCTTGTGGCCATCCGCCTCCCTGCCAGGAGGCATGGGGGAGCTTGTAGAGAAGCTCAAGGGAGCGCGGCGGCGCTTCCGATTATGTAAGATATCAGCCTGCCGACAAGGTGCAAAGGAAGCCTGGGCCATGGTGAAGTCGCGATATACCAAGGCTGACCCGAACCTCATGGCCAAGGTCGGACCTGTGGGGTCTGATGGGAAAGAGATCCCCGTCAGATTAGTGTATGATCAGGTAGAATTAGCCACAAAGTATTCCCAACAGGATTGTAGGCTAGGCAGCCTATTGGATGGTATAGAAGAAGAATTTAGTCAGTCTAAGTGACTGTGTACTTCAAGTGACACATATTGTCCCTAGCCAGATTGTAAATCATTTGTCATGTCGGACCTTTTCGCTTCGATCTCTGGACCCGACAGTCCGGAGTGTATCCGAATACCCGCTCAGTTATGTAAAAACCGGGGTATGCGTGGAAACCAGACATAGGGGTCATAAGTGCTTGAATAGACAAGTACCCAACTAGCTATGTTATATTACATGGATAGTAAGAAACATCTTCTAGGGAGAATAGTTCTGTTAAGGGTTCCTTTCCCTGGGTATGCATGCCCTAATGTGCATGTCCGAGCTGCAAAAAGAAACGCAAGATAAAAACATTTAGGGGCATGTACTACAATAAACAAAGGTCATCTTTTGTTCACCGACCGAATATTCCCTTAAGAACGCTAGCTTTCGGCTTCACCCAGTCTGAGGTACACATCCGGCTGACCCGACAGTAACAATCGCAGAGGTGCTCCCCTTATGCCCTAGCCGAATTAACGGGAACGTAGGGCATAAACACAAGAGCCAGGCAACCCAGCTTGGCCAAAACTTAAGTCATATCAATGCATATAATGGCGAAAAAAGGTACATGTAGAAGAATGACACATGTGTGGGGCATAGAACCCAGAAAATAGTTATATTAAGCTTCTGTATAAGAAGCCCCCAAGTATAATGAGCGCGGCTAGCGCGTCAAGATTGTGTAGTCAAGACACATTTTAGCCTTTTAAAGCCTTGAAGAAAAAGGGAAGAAAGAAAGAAAGAAAAGACTGATAACAGATATATAAAAAATTGACGGAGGTAAGGAGACGAACATAGAGTCCGGCACTAGGCGTAGAACCTTCGGAGTCTGGCTGCGTTCCATGGGTTTGGCTCGAGTCGATTGTTCGATGCATCCCACAGACGGTACGCTCCACCGGTCAGAACTTGGTCAATAATGAAGGGACCTTCCCATTTGGGCTTGATCTTGTTCTTTTTCTTCTCCGGTAGGCGTAGAACGAGTTCGCCGACGTTGTAAGTTTTGGCCAGTACTTCTATGCTTTGATACCTTCGAGCCTGTCGCTGATAAAATGCGGAACGGGCTTTTGCCATGTCATGCTCCTCCTCCAGGGCGTCCAAACTGTCCTGCCGATCAAGCTCGGCTTCTTTCTCATCGTACATGCACACTCGAGGTGAGTCATGAATTATGTCACAGGGCAGTACCGCCTCTGCGCCGTACACCATAAAAATGGTGTGTATCTGGTAGTGCGATTCGGCGTGGTCCACGGCACCCATAGTATGGAGTCGAGCTCCTCTACCCAGTGCATATTTGATTCCTTCAAGGATCGCAGTAATCTGGGTTTAATGCCACTCATGATAAGACCATTTGCTCGCTAGACTTGACCGTTAGTTTGCGGGTGATAGACAGAAGCATAATCGAGCTTAATGCCCATGTTGTTGCACCAAATTTTTACATCGTCGGCTGTGAAGTTCGAGCCGTTATCGGTGATAATGCTGTTGGGGACGCTGTAACGGTGTACAACCCCGGATATGAAGTCTATCACTGGTCCAGATTCGGCCATTTTAACTGGTTTGGCTTCTATCCATTTGGTGAATTTATCCACCATGACAAATAAGTATTTTTTTTCTTATGGCTTCCCCCTTTGAGGGGTCCGACCATATCAAGCCCCCAGACCGCAAAGGGCCAAGTGATGGGGATTGTTTAGAGAGCGGTAGGCGGCATATGGCTTTGATTTGCAAAAAGCTGGCAACCGATGCATCGTTGAACGAGATCATGTGCGTCTGATCGGGCCGTCGACCAGTAAAAACCTGTACGAAAGTCCTTGCTTACGAGGGCCCGGGCTGCGGCATGGTGACCGCCAAGTCCAGCATGAATTTCTGCCAAAAGTTGCCCTCCTTCCTCTTCGGAGATGCACCTTTGAAGGACTCCGGTAGCGCTTTTCTTATAAAGCTCTCCCTCGTGGACCTTGTAGGCTTTAGACCACCGCACAATGCAACGTGCCTCGTTTGGGTCCTCAGGTAGTTCCTGCCTAGTTAGGTAGGCCAAGAAGGGTTCTATCCACGGGGCATTGACAGCCATAATAACGTGGGCGGAAGGTGTTATTTCAGTGGAAGAGCCTCCGATTACGTCAGAGTGTTCGGTATCTTGTGTTGTGGCCAAGTCCGGACTGTTGTTGTCGGTCTCCCCATCCCATACCACGGATGGCTTGAACAGCCTTTCCAAGAAAATATTTGGTGGGACAGGGTCGCGCTTAGCACCGATGCGGGCGAGGATATCCGCCGCTTGATTGTATTCTCGGACCACATGGTGGAATTCGAGCCCCTCGAATCAAGCTAAAATTTTGAGGACGGCGTTGCAATAAGCCACCATTTTTGGATCCTTGGCGTCGAAGTCTCCATTTATTTGAGATATTGCGAGGTTCGAATCCCCACACACCTCTAGGCATTGAGTGCCCATGGAGACTGCCATCCGGAGACCGTGTAACAGGGCCTCGTATTCTGCTGCGTTGTTGTGTATAGTATTTGGAGTACGTATTGGACTGTGTCTTCGGTGGGGGATGTTAGGACGACACCAGCCCCCAAACCTGCCAGCATTTTAGAGCCGTCAAAGTGCATGATCCAATTGGAGTACGCGCCGTACTCTTTAGGGAGTTCGGCTTCTGTCCATTCGGCGACAAAATCAGCCAGTACTTGTGACTTAATGGCTCGCCGTGGTTTGTATATTATGTCGAATGGGAGGAGCTCAATAGCCCATTTAGCAATCCGGCCCGTGGCATCGCAGTTGTTTATTATGTCGTTGAGTGGTACTTTAGAGGCCACCATGATTGAACACTCTCGAAAGTAGTGTCATAGTTTCTGGGATGCCATGAAGATCGTGTATGCTACCTTTTGATAATGTGGGTACCGTGATTTGCATGGAGTGAGGACAGTGGATACATAGTATTCGGCTTTTGAAGTGGGAACTTTATGTCCGTCCGTCTCTCGTTCGACGACGAGCAATGCGCTTATAACTTGGTGAGTTGTCGCTATATATAACAGCATTGGTTCACCGACATTTGGCGCGGCCAAGATTGGAGTGGTGGCCAGGATGGCTTTTATTTCTTCCAATCCGGCCGTGGCCGCATCCATCCACTCGAAGTGTTCGGTGCACCGAAGAAGGCGATAAAGGGGTAGTGCCTTTTCTCCTAATCGGGAGATAAAGCGGCTTAAGGCAGCCACGCATCCGGTTAGTTTTTGGATTTGCTTGAGATCTGTTGGGATAGCCAACTGTGACAGAGCTTGGATTTTGGCCGGGTTTGCTTCAATTCCTCTATTAGAGACGATGAAGCCTAAGAGTTTTCCAGTGGGCACGCCGGAGACGCATTTTTCCGAATTGAGCTTGATGTCGTATGTTCGGAGATTGTCGAACGTGAGCCTCAAGTCATCTATTAAGGAGTCGACATGTCTGGTTTTAATGACCACATCGCCTACGTATGCCTCCACTGTTTTGCTGATCTGTGTTTCCAAGCATGTCTGAATCATGTGTTGATAGGTTGCACCGGCGTTTTTTAGCCCGAAAGGCATAGTGTTGAAACAGAAGGGGTCGTATGGGGTGATAAATGCCGTTGCGTCTTGGTCGGACCCTGCCATCTTAATTTGATGGTATCTGGAGTATGCGTCGAGGAAACACAATGAATCGTGTCCTGCGGTAGCGTCGATAATTTGGTCGATGCGGGGGAGGGGGAACGGATCCTTGGGGCAAGCCTTGTTAAGGTCCTTGAAATCGACACATAGGCGCCAGGATTTTTCCTTCTTTGGTACCATCACCAGGTTTGCTAGCCAGTCCAGATGTTTTATTTCTCTGATGAATCCAGCCTCAAGTAACTTGGCTAGCTCCTCTCCCATGGCTTGTCGTTTAGGCTCTGAGAAACGCCGGAGAGTCTGCTTGACCGGCTTGAACCCCTTTAGAATGTTAAGGATGTGCTCGGCCAGCCTGCGTGGGATTCCTGGCATGTCTGAGGGATGCCAGGCGAATATGTCCCAATTTTCGCTCAAAAACTCCCGCAATGCGGCTTCTGTTGTGGGGTCCAGCTATGCCCCGATGGATGCTGTTTTTGTGGGGTCCGTTGGGTGGACCTGGAATTTGACTATTTCGTCTGCTGGTTTAAAAGAGGTAGACTTGGGTCTTTTGTCGAGTATCACGTCGTCCCTGTCCACTGTAGAGCGCAATGCAGTTAGTTCTTCGGTCGCAAGGGCTTCGGATAACGCCTCGAGGGCTAGTGCGGCGATTTTATTTTCGGCGCGGAGTGCAATGTCCGGATCACTAGCTAGAGTGATGATTCCCTTGGGCCCGGGCATTTTGAGCTTCATTTACCCGTAATGGGGTATAGCTTGGAAGATCGTGAATGCCTCCCGCCCTAAAAGGGCATGGTATCCGCTACTGAACGGGGCCACCTAGAATGTGATTTCTTCGGACCTATAATTCTCCACGTGCCGAATACCACATCTAGTGTGATTTTTCCTGCACATCGTGCCTCCCGACTAGGGATGATTCCTCTGAAGGCTGTGTTGCTTTGCTCAATGCGGCTCTTGTCCATTTCCATTTTGTTAAGAGTCTCCTCGTAGATGAGGTTTAATCCGCTGCCACCGTCCATGAGAACTTTAGTAAGCTAGAAGCCGTCCACAATTGGACTAAGGACCAAGGCGGCTGGTGCTCGGGCTGTTCAGAATTGAGGCTCGTCACTAGCATTGAAGGTTATAGCCGTGTCATTCCATGGATTTATTGTTGCGACATGGCAGACTTCGGCAAGGCTGCGGAGTACTCGCTTGCACCTATTGTTTGAGGCGAAGGTCTCGAAGACTGTCAATACTGTATTTTTATTTTCCACGGGATGGTGCTCTGTGGTATTGTTGATGAGGAGATCCTCACCGCTCTTGGCCACCTGCCGGAGTATCCAACATGCTCTAAGGCTATGTGTTGGTATGGTGTCCGGTGTACTGTGAATTTTGCATGGCCCATTGAGCCATCCCTCCAATACGGTTCCACGCCCTGTAGTGGGATTTTGTTTCTTTGTAATTGGATTGGGTGACTTACGAGAGTACACCCTTTTAGTTCGGATGGTGGGTTTAGTGACAGCTGGAGGATCCCAGAATTTTTTTTGGGTTTTCCAAGTGCTTTCCATCGCACAGTACTTATGTACTATGGCCGCCAAGTCGGCGAAGTGTGCTATGTCACGGCGACTTATGGCGTTGAGGATTCCCTTGTCCGTGCAGTTATTGCAAAAGAATGAGATTGCGTCTTCCTCGCGACAGTCCTTGACCTAGTTCATTGCAAGGAGGAATCTGGCCCAATAGTGATGTACTGTCTCTTGGGGCTCTTGTCTAATGTGGGAAGATCGCTTGTATCTGGGTGGGTGGGTGGATTTAAGTCCGAACACTGACCCGATCTGAGACCCGGGGGCAGAGGAGTTTCCAATCTAGGAAGTTCGGGCTCCGGGATCTGAGACCCGGTTTGGCCCGCTGTCTGATTATGGGTTCAAAGCTTGGGCCATGTCCTCCCGTAAACGGATATCTGGCTCGGAGAGCTCGGGAATCCGGACATAGTTTGTCCTCAAGATAGAGGAAGAATTGTTGTGTTGCTCCTCCACCACCGCTATATGATGGGTAACTGGTGGAGAGTTAATCTCCCTTTGGTCAGGTTTAAGCCCGATCCGATCATAGTCCATAGCAACACCCAAGGCGGCGATACGATCCAAGAGCTCGTTCAAGGAAGAGAGCTCCATTGGATCCATCTGCTCAGCGAATTCCGAGCCGACGCGCAGGATGTTTTCGATGACCCGAGAAGTCATCATCGGCGCAATGGCCGAACGGGCGGTCATGACGAAGCCGCCTAGTCGGAGAGTTTGGCCTACAGCCAGGGCTCCCCCAGAGGTAATGTTGTCCTTGACAACGAGATGAGCCATCAAGCCTTATGATGACGGCACAGTGAAACTCTCAATGAAAGCACCAATATCGGTGTCAAAACCGGCGGATCTCGGGTAGGGCATCCCGAACTGTGCGTCTAAGGCGAATGGTAACAGGAGGCGGGGGACACGATGTTTACCCAGGTTCAGGCCCTCTCGATGGAGATAATACCCTACTTCCTACTTGATTGATCTTGATGATATGAGTATTACAAGAGTTGATCTACCACGAGATCGTAGAGGCTAAACCCTAGAAGCTAGCCTCTCGTATGATTGTTGTTGTCCTATGGACTAAACCCTCCGGTTTATATAGACACCAGAGGGAGCTAGGGTTACACAGAGTCGGTTACAAGGGAGGAGATCTACATATCTGTATTGCCAAGCTTGCCTTCCACACCAAGGATATTCCCATCCGGGCACGGGACGAAGTCTTCAATCTCGTATCTTCATAGTCCAACAGTCCGGCCAAAGGATATAGTCTGGCTGTCCGAGGACCCCCTAATCCAGGACTCCCTCACCCCCCTCGTCCCGGTCTAGATCGGCACCCGATCCGATCCCTGACGCCCCGCCACCCTACGCCGCCGCCGTCCTCACCGTCGACCACCGGAGCCACTCGTCAGACTGCCTCCCCGTCGCCTGGTCGTCTCCGTCATCGTCCTCACGCACCGCTGCCACGAACCCTACGACCCCACCGTGAGCAACACTCCTTCTCCTCTACCCCGCTTCGCCGCACCCGCGTTCGGCCGGCCGCACCGCTGGCCTCCCGCAACCACTGCCGCTCGCCCGTTGGTGCCTCACCGCGCGCGCGCGCGTCGCGCCATCCGCGCCATGCGCGTGGCCGCCTCTGCTCCCCCTCAGTGCGCCACCACCCTTGTCGTTCGCCCGCTCCGACCGTGCCCCTGCCGCCTGCTCGTGCCGCCCCGCAGCCCCGCTCGCCTGCTGCCCCGCGCCTGCATGGCCACTCACCGGCCCGGCTGCTACCCCGTCGCCCCCTGCTGCCTGCGACGCCGCCATCTATGCCCCGCGGCACCTGGCCGCGTCCGCCCGGGTGACCTCATCGTCCGGGGCCTCACCCCACACCCGCTGCATCCGCCGTCCGCCGCGGCGGCCGTCTCCGCCTTGCCGGGCTGGCGCTCGTCGCCCGTAACCGTGCGCCCGCTAAGGCCCTGAGGGCCAATGACATGTGGGGCCCCACACCCCACCCCAGAACATTTTTAATAAATATATATATATATATTAATAATAAAAATAAATTTAGTTAGTTAATTAATTAATTAACTAAATTAATTAACTTAATTGATCATGTTTAGTTAACCTAATTAACTATTGTTAATTTATTAAACAGTAATTAGATTAGTTAAACCCTAATTAGACTAAACAGAGTATGACATGCGGGACCCACACGTCAAATTGACTAGTCAACGCTCTGTTGACTGCTGACGTCATGCTGACATCATGATGAAGTCAGCATACACTATTCTGGATAATGTTGATTTAAAATAGTTAAATAAATTCTAAAAATGATTAAGTCATTTAAAATTAATATAAAATAAACCGTAGCTCGGATGAAAAAAATTTGTACATTAAAGTTGCTCAGAAGGACGAGACAAATCCGAATACGCAGCCCATTCATCCGCCACACATACCTAGCATAGCAAACTCGCAACTTTACCCCTCCGGTTCATCTGTCCAAAAACGTGAAACACCGGGAATACTTTCCCAGATGTTTCCCTCCTTTGTCGGTATCATCTACTACCGCGTTAGGGCACACCTAGCAATTCTCATTGTCATGTCATGCATCGTCATGCATATGTTTGCATTATATTTATTGTTTCTTCCCCCTCTTCTCTCGCTAGACACCGAGATCGACGCCTCTGCTACCCAGTACGACTACGGTGTTGACGACCCCTTCTTGCCAAAGCAACCAGGAAAGCCCCCCCCCCTTGATCACCAGATATCGCCTATTCCTTCCCTCTACTGTTTGCATTAGAGTAGTGTAGCATGTTGCTGCTTTCGGTTAATCCTATTCTGCTGCATAGCCTGTCTTTGCCACTACTGTTGTTACCTTTACCTGCAATCCTAAATGCTTAGTATAGGATGCTAGTATTCCATCAGTGGCCCTACACTCTTGTCCGTCTGCCATGCTAAATTACTGGGCCGTGATCACTTCAAGAGGTGATCACGGGCATATGCTATATACTTTATACTGTTACATTACTTATGATATTGTTCGGAGATGGGGCTTAAGGGGCAGGTGGCTCCATCCCGGTAGAGGTGGGCCTGGGTTCCCGACGGCCCCTGACTGTTACTTTGTGGTGGAGTGACAGGGCAGGTTGAGACCACCTAGGAGAGAGGTGGGCCTGGCCTTGGTCGGCGTCTGCGGTTACTTCAACATAACCCGCTTAACGAGATCTTGGTATTTGATCTGAGTCTAGCCACTGGCGTATACGCACTAACCAACTACACGGGAATAGTTATGGGCACTCGACGTCATGGTATCAGGCGAAGCCTTCTTGACGTCAGCGACTGAGCGGCGTGCGCTGGGTTGCACCGCGTAATGCAACTTCCTTTGTAATGGAGGTTGCTAAGTCTGCTCTCCGGCCGCCCAAGCAACGTGCAGGTGTGCAATGGCGATCGGCCCAAACCCCTGCGCGCATAGGATTTAGACCACCATGCTGACCTCTCTGTTGTGCCTAAGTGGGGCTGCGACATGTTGACCCTCCAAGGCCGGGCATGACCCAGGAAAGTGTGTCTGGCCAAAGGGGATCGAGCGTGTTGGGTTATGTGGTGCACCCCTGCAGGGAAGTTTATCTATTCGAATAGTTGTGTCCCTCGGTAAAAGGGCGACCCGGAGTTGTACCTTGACCTTATGACAACTAGAACCGGATACTTAATAAAACACACCCTTCCAAGTGCCAGATATAACCCGGTGATCTCTCTCACACAGGGCGACGAGGGGAGGATCGCCGGGTAGGATTATGCTATGCGATGCTACTTGCTGAACTTACCATCTACTCTCTTCTACATGCTGCAAGATGGAGGCTGCCAGACACGTAGTCTTCGACAGGACTAGCTATCTCCCTCTTATTCTGGCATTCTGCAGTTCAGTCCATCGATATTGCCCCTTTACACAGATACTCATGCATATGTAGTGTAGATCCTTGCTTGCGAGTACTTCGGATGAGTACTCATGGTTGCTTTTCTCCCCTTTTCCCCCTTTCCTTTCTTCCTGGTTGTCGCAACCAGATGTTGGAGCCGAGGAGCTAGACGCCACCATCGACGATGACCCCTACTACATCGAGGGTGCCTACTACTACATGCAGGCTGCTGACGACGACCATGAGTAGTTTAGGAGGATCCCACGCAGGAGGCATGCGCCTCTTTTGATCTGTATCCCAGTTTGTGCTAGCCTTCTTAAGGCAAACTTGTTTAACTTATGTCTGTACTCAGATATTGTTGCTTCCGCTGACTCATCTATGATCGAGCACTTGTATTCGAGCCCTCGAGGCCCCTGGCTTGTATTATGATGCTTGTATGACTTATTTATGTTTTTAGAGTTGTGTTGTGATATCTTTCCGTGAGTCCCTGATCTTGATCATACACGTTTGTGTGCATGATTAGTGTACGATTGAATCGGGGGCGTCACAAGTTGTTATCAGAGCCGACTGCCTGTAGGAATCCCCCTTCCAAACTCCTTGGCCGAAGTTGAGTCTAATCATTGAAAAACTTTTACTAACATGGTTGTGTGGCTTACGGGTCCACGTCGCCTTTGGGTGGTATTAGGATCTTTTATTCCTCGCCTATACTCTGGGACTCTGATCTCTCTTCTATTCGGGTTAAATGAATTTTTTTACTGACTTTAACTCTAGGTTCTCGTAACCACTTCCTTCCGGAGAGCCCTTTTATTTCAGATGATTGCCTGCTTCACCAGAAGAGTCAGAAGATACTCCATTAGGTTTTCCCGAGACCCTTGTACCCACCGACTTTACAATTCCCTACCATCGATATACCCTTATGGAAAACTACCTACATTTGTCATTCATACATTCATCCTCAGATGCTCTTGTTATTACAAGATGCCCTGAACTGTTCTCCGTTGTTCCGGAAATCCTTTGACCTTACTACCTTGCAGTTCTTTACCACATGAATACCCCTATGGATAATTCCTTGCACATTTCGAGTATTCGTTCATCCCGAGTTGTTCATATGCTTCATAAGATACTCTGAAATAGTATCTGACCTTTTGAGAATCCTCTTCAAACTATTGCTCTGCAAATACTTGTATGCTTACATTATGGATGCTCCATATGTCTAGCAATATTCATTAGTATCTTTTGACACCGTCATTTTGATCCTATTGATTCAACATGTGTGAGAATGCACACAATCATCAATTGATCCTTCTAAATTATCTTTCCGGCTCAGATGTCATTTTGAACATGAGCTGGTTCTCAACCAATCAAATTGTCAATGATTGTACCCCTAAGCCTACTCAACTTGTCCATCCTTGATCAGAGCGTTTGCTTCTGATCCTTTGATTTGGAAATCATAATTCTTGTGCATTTGAGCTTTGAATTAGTCGGTTGTTTCTATAATCTGATCTCCTTGCATTCTTTCTTCCTTTGGTTGAGTACCGATGCTCACATCAGATCCCTTATGGACCACCAGATCTTTGTTGGATTTTATCCGACAGCGTCCTTCACCATCATTAGCCTTGTGAGCCTTTTCTGGGATACGTAATGCCCTTGGTAAATTGTATCCTCTGCTTCTCAACCATGCTCTGCTTCTGAGCTTGAGTTATTTACCCTTGAAGTTTGTGATATATGTTTCCACGATGCCCCGATGGGTTGAACCTAGGCCTTCCTTAATATGTGTGACCTTGAAAGTTTTCACGAGTCATACTCTTTTGGTATTTTGCTAGATAAAATTTCAACATTACAACTTCTTCGGAAATGAGAAGTGAATGAAAGGTTATGCATTAGAGAAGTGGGAGTCGACCTTGAACTTTGTGTTCATGCCCATGGACACGATGTAGATCCTATCATGGAAGCTTCTTGTAATAATAACTATTTCCTTGATAAATATCATCTGGTATCTGTGAATTGATCATTTGCAACCGTGGTTCTGACCATGATTGTTCTCCTTTGATTATATTTCTCGGACAAGTTAAAGTACTTGCCTTCTGTAGATCAATACGCCTTCCCAACCTCTATTTTGTTCTACCTTCGAGTATTACCCCAGGTATCTCGAGGATATCAACCCATTGCACTTCATCTTATGAGTTTCTGATGAAGTAGCACCTTTCCCCATCATAGTCACTCCACGGGTTCTGGGTTGTCGTCAACCGAGAACACCGATTTGTGAATCGAATCAACACTGAGATTCGGTACTCCCAGTACTTTGTTGTTGAGAAGTTTAATACTCCATCATGTCACTCCTAGCCTGATCGGCTACATCATTATCGTGCTAATTTTAATTGTGCTACCGGGTCCTTAATTCCGGAGCACAACTTTTGATGATGAGCTAAGCTTACGCCGATTTCCTTGTCTTATCGTTCCACCTTGAACGACAAGCTTGAATTCGAGTTTGTGACGTACTCATGGTCCCAAGAACATTTTGCTTCATCATTCCTTTGACTTGATGTCATCGTCGACCGATTATATCTCCATGAAACCTCTCAACAAAATTTGTCATGATCATCGTCAACATTCTGAGTTCCTCCAGGATATCAATTGAATTCATGATGAGAAATACCATCCTTACCCCTCGATGATTTGTGTTATCATCGGCAACATTCTTGCTTTCCCTTCAACACAAACTTGTTCATGTTTTGTGCTGTACCTTGAGATCCTTGCTATCCAACTTATGTTATGTTCTACCTTGGAGTATTGCTATCTTTTATGTCAAGAATGTCATGGGAAATTCACCACCCTTAAGAATTCTTGATACAAGTGATACTTATTAACATCACCATTTTTTTTCTTGGTCCCCGTGTTGTTTCTAACCGGAATACCGACAAATGGTCTGTGATGTGTAAATTCTAAACTTCTAGCAACCCTATTGCTTTGAAGTTATTGGTCTATAGTTTCATTCTACGTCTATGGCTTATTGAATCATCATTCGAACATTGATCGTGCTACCTAGCCCATATTTCGGGTGGACATTTCAACCAATGTTTAACTGTTTATGTTTTCCTCAAGCATACATCATTAAGTCATTTGATCTAGCTAATGTTATCTCCTTGTTCACATAGTTGCGGAAATCCATCTTTTTGGAAATCTCAATGGATTGTCGCTGACTCAATCAGTCACCTCCTCACCTCTCCTTGATTTAATGGTGAACCCTTGTTCAGAACTCGCTTCCATAGTTCATTTCCCGAGAATCATATAATGTCGTCTCGTCAATTGTGTTGCACCTCTTCTTCTCAGGCATCCTGAGTCTGAGGTGTCCTGACACCAATCAGATTTGAAACTTGTCAGATATGATGGTTGGAACATTTTCCAAGAGTCATAGCATTGATCTTTATATAACCCAGTAAGGTGATATCATGCCTAGCACACCTGGTCGGAGACCTATTGTTATAGTTTTATTTTAGCAAGGTTAGCCATTCTTCCATGAGGAAATTGTAAGACTTATTCTATAAGTTGTTCCTGATGAATCCTTAGTGTATCCAAGTCCGACCTTTGCTTGAAGACCATGTCAATGCTATCTTGAAGCATGTTGGTGGTACTCTGATTTTCAACAAGAACATTTGAAGCCCAATGCTAAATGTTTCCTGCTCAATTATCCAAACACCGCTGTCAAGAAATTTCTCTCCCCTTACATAAAGAGTTTTCTACACTACATCCTATCACGGATATCATGCTCTGCTTGTCCTTGGGAAGGATATACCCTTGAAATATGTGTTTAAACACATTTTCCTTTCCATTGTTCTGTTTAGTCTGATAACCATATTTTCCTTTCCATTGGTTGGTTAAACGTTTCTTGTGATCTATATGATCTAAGCAGTAATATTCTCATGCATATGTAAACACCTCGGTGTACAATTCTGTCAACGAGGCCCTGTTACTATTGTTGATGATAATTTCGGTAGCCACCGATGGACGAGAACTTTGCCTAATGGTCTGCCTCGTTCAACGAGCAGGAAAATGGTTCTCTTCGTCCCTCGCCCTTGGTACCAACGATGCAGTCAACATAACTGACTGGTTATTCTCTGACATGCCTTGCTATCATGACCGTGCCAGATGTCAACGCCCTTCCTTATTTTAACCCACATGGTGGGCCCATAACCCATAGTTCCACAGGATCGAAACCTGACTCTCCTGTACACCCTGTTGCCAAAGTTATTCCTGGAGACTGGCTACGTATGTAATTGACGGGTCACCTTCCAAGTGATCTATTTTGGTATCAGACACAATACTTATTATCGTGCCCTGAAACCCTTTCACCTTCTAATTGGGCATCGAATGATTGCCTATCTGCTTGATACTTCTTACTATACCTTCTTTCCTGGCTCTCGATGTGTTTCATTTGACCAACTCAAGAGATACCCCTCTGTTCATTCATGGGATAACCCCCGATGGTTAACCCTTATAGAATTCTATCATTGTCGAACTGCCCCTTACATGTTCGTAAGTACGAGACAGACCCCGAAGAAAGGATGTGACTTCGTCAAGATGACCTGAAGTAGAGAAATGAAGACATCAACGACAGGGATATCTTCTTCGCAAAGAGCAAGCCAGGATGAGAAGACCCGCTAGACTCGTAACCAAAACCTTTCCCCCTTTCACTACCTCTTAAATCGCGGGACGAGATTTCTTGTAGTGGAGGAGAATTGTGACGCCCAGATAATTAGGCTACAATAATCCCCCGTTAATGATGCCACGCCACCTCTGTCACTGTAGTTAATCTCGGGTTAGTTCAAAAACCGATTCAAAATTCAAATTCAAAATCAAGTCAAACAATTAAAGTTTTCAAAAGTCAAAACTAAAATGTTCTCAATGTGACAAATAAATCATGGATAATACTGGTGGAGAAACCACACTTTTATAAAATGTTTAAATACTCTAAATGAATAAAACGGTAGCAAATACAATTATTTAAATGCTTTTAAAATAATAAACAATTTCAAAACTAAATTGTTCTAAGTTTTAAACTATTGTGGTAGTGGCAAAATTTGTAGCATCTATTTAGGTGCACTTTGGTATTTTACTAAAACTAAACTAAAAGGAAACTAAAAGAAAACAAAAATAGAAAAATAAATAAAAAGTAAATGAAACCGAAGAGATGGAAAAGAACCCCCGCTTACCCCACTGGGCCTCAACCCAGCCAGCCCAGTCGGCCACCCCACCAGGCTGGCCCAACACCCCCACTACACCTACCCCCCACTTCCTAGAAACCCTAACTAAACCCACAACCCCCCACTCCCCCTCGCTCCACTTCCCCCCGATCTGGATCAGGGGCTGCGACCCCGTCGCCGCTCGCTGTCTTCGGCGCCGCCCCACCATCGCCGCTTCGGCCTCGACGTCAACACCCGGAGCCCCCCCCCTCCGCCAGATCCCCCCACCCCCGTCGTCCTGGTCTGGATCGGCACCCGAGCCGATCCCTGATGCCCTACCACCCGATATCGCCGCCGTCCTCACCGTCGACCACCGGAGCCACTCGCCGGACTGCCTCCCCGTCGCGTGGTCGTCTCCGGCATCCTCCTCACGCACCGCTGCCATGAACCCTACGACCCCGCCGTGAGCACCACTCCTTCTCCTCTGCCCTGCTTCGCCGCACCCGCATTCGGCCGCCCGCACCGCTGGCCCCTTGCAGCCACTACGGCTCGCCCGCTGGTGCCTCACCGCGCGCGCGCGTGTCACGCCATCCACGCCACGCACGTGGCCGCCTCTGCTCCCCCTCGATGTGCCGCCACCCGTGTCATTCACCCGCTCCGGCCGCGCCCCTGCCGCCCGCTCGTGTCGCCCCGCAGCCCCGCTCGCGTGCTGCCCCGCGCCCGCATGGCCACTCATCGGCCCGACTGCTACCCCGTCGCCGCCTGCTGCCTGTGTCGCTGCTGTCTATGCCCCGCGGCACTTGGCTGCGTCCGCCCGGGTCGCCTCGTCGTCCGGGGCCTCACCCCACTCCTGCTGCATCCGTCGTCCGCTGCGGCGGCCCTCTCCGCCTTGCCGGGCTGGCGCTCGTCGCCCGTAACCGTGCGCCCGCTAAGGCCCTTAGGACCAATGACATGTGGGGCCCCACACCCCACCCCAGAACGTTTTAAATAAAAAAATATATATTAATAATAATAATAAATTTAGTTAATTAATTAATTAATTAACTAAATTGATTAACTTAATTGATCATGTTTAGTTAACCTAATTAACTATTGTTAATTAATTAAACAGTAATTAGATTAGTTAAACCCTAATTAGAATAAATAGAGTATGACATGCGGGTCCCACACGTCAAATTGACCAGTCAACGCTCTGTTGACTGCGGACATCATGATGATGTCAGCATACACTATTCTGGATAATGTTGATTTAAAATGGTTAAATAAATTCTAAAAATGCTTAAGTCTTTTAAAATTAATATAAAATAAATTGTAGCTCGGATTGAAAAACTTGGTACATGAAAGTTGCTCAGAAGGACGAGACGAATCTGAATACGCAGCCCATTTGTTCGCCACACATCCCTAGCATAGAAAACTCGCAACTTTACCCCTCTAGTTCATCTGTCCGAATACATGAAACACCGGGAATACTTTCCCAGATGTTTCCCTCCTTCGTCGGTATCATCTACTACCACGTTAGGGCACACCTAGCAATGCTCATTGTCATGTCACGCATCGTCATGCATATGTTTGCATTATATTTATTGTTTCTTGCCCCTCTTCTCTCGCTAGACACCGAGACCGATGCCTCTGCTACCCAGTACGACAACGGTGTTGACGACCCCTTCTTCTTGCCAGAGCAATCATGCAAGCCCCCTCCCCCCGTGATCACCAGATATCGCCTATTCCTTCTCTCTACTGCTTGCATTAGAGTAGTGTAGCATGTTACTGCTTTTGGTTAATCCTATTCTGCTGCATAGCCTATCTTTGCCACTACTGTTGTTACCTTTACCTGCAATCCTAAATGCTTAGTATAGGATGCTAGTATTCCATCAGTGGCCCTACACTCTTGTCCGTCTGCCATGCTAAACTACTGGGCCGTGATCACTTCGGAAGGTGACCACGGTCATATGCTATATACTTTATACTGTTACATTACTTATGATACTGTTCGGAGATGGGGGCTGAAGGGGCAGGTGGCTCCATACCGGTAGAGGTGGGCCTGGGTTCCCGACGGCCCCCGACTGTTACTTTGTGGTGGAGAGACAGGGCAGGTTGAGACCATCTAGGAGAGAGGTGGGCCTAGCCTTGGTCGGCGTCCGTGGTTACTTCAACATAACCCGCTTAACGAGATCTTGGTATTTGATCTGAGTCTGGCCACTGGCCACTGGCCTATACGCACGAACAGTTATGGGCACTCAACGTCGTGGTATCAGCTGAAGCCTTCTCGACGTCAGTGACTGAGCGGCGCGCGCCGGGTTGGAGCGTGTATTGCAACTTCCTTTGTAATGGAGGTTGCTAAGTATGCTCTCCGGCCGCCCACGCAACGTGGAGGTGTGCAATGGGCGATGGGCGCAGACCGCTGCGCGCATAGGATTTAGACTGGTGTGTTGACCTCTCTGTTGTACCTAGGTGGGGCTGCGACGTGTTGATCTTCCGAGGCCGGGCATGACCCAGGAAAGTGTGTCCGGCAAAAGGGGATCGAGCGTGTTGGGTTATGTGGTGCACCCCTACAGGGAAGTTTATCTATTCGAATAGCCGTGTCCCCCGGTAAAAGGATGACCCGGAGTTGTACCTTGACCTTATGACAACTAGAACCGGATACTTAATAAAACACACCCTTCCAAGTGCCAAATATAACCCGGTGATCGCTCTCACACAGGGCGACGAGGGAAGGATCGCCGGGTAGGATTATGCTATGCGATGCTACTTGATGAACATACCATCTACTCTCTTCTACATGCTGCAAGATGGAGGCTGCCAGAAGCGTAGTTTTCGACAGGACTAGCTATCTCCCTCTTATTCTGTCATTCTGCAGTTCAGTCCACCGATATTGCCCCTTTACATAGATACCCATGCATATGTAGTGTAGATCCTTGCTTGCGAGTACTTTGGATGAGTACTCACGGTTGATTTTCTCCCCTCCCCCCTTTCCTTTCTTCCTGGTTGTCGCAACCAGATGCTGGAGCCCACGAGCTAGACGCCACCGTCAACGACGACCCCTACTACATCGAGGGTGCCTACTGCTACGTGCAGGCCGCCGACGATGACCAGGAGTAGTTTAGGAGGATCCCAGGCAGGAGGCATGCGCCTCTTTCGATCTGTATCCCAGTTTATGCTAGCCTTCTTAAGGCAAACTTGTTTAACTTATGTCTGTACTCACATATTGTTGCTTCCGCTGACTCGTCTATGATCGAGCACTTGTATTCGAGCCCCCGAGGCCCCTGGTTGTATTATGATGCTTGTATGACTTATTTATGTTTTTAGAGTTGTGTTGTCATATCTTCCCGTGAGTCCCTGATCTTGATCGTACACGTTTGCGTGCATGATTAGTGTACGATTGAATCGGGGGTGTCACAATTAACTTGAGGTGCCATGGGCATCCCCAAGTTTAGTCTTTTTTCACTCCTTATTCCTTCATCCATCATGATCTCACCCAAAACTTGAAAACTTCAATCACATAAAACTTAACAAAACCTTCGTGAGATCTGTTAGTATAATAAACCAAATCACCACTCTAAGTATTATTGCAAACCCATTCATATTTTATTCTTGCATTATATATAATGTATTCTAAATTTTCCATGGCTTATACCCTCCAATACAATCCATAGATTCATCAAAATAAGAACACAATGCAAAGAAAACAAAATCTGTCAAAAACAGAACAGTATGTGGTAATCTGGACTCTAACCATACTTTTGTAACTCTAAAACTTCTGAAAAATTAGGACAACTTAGGCAATTTGTATATCAATCTTGTGTAAAACATTCAGAATTTTTCGTCGCTTCTGTGAATTTAACAATTCTTTTACTGGACGCAAAAGTTTCTGTTTTTCAACAAGATCAAATCAACTATCACCAAACATAATCCCAAAGGCTTCACTTGCCACAAACACTAATTAAAACATAAAAACACAATCATAACAATAGCATAATTGTGCAAACGCTCAATGAAAGAAAGAAAAAGGCAAAAATAAATTTTATTCATTGGGTTGCCTCCCAATAAACGCTATCGTTTTATGCCCCTAGCTAGGCATAATGCATAGATTCAAGTATTTTCATCTTTAGTTTTTTTCCCTATAGTATGACCTCATGATTGATTCATATGGTGGCTTAATTCTTGTTCTAGGGAAGTGTTCCATACCCTTTCTTAGTGGAAACTGAAATTTAATATTCCCTTCTTTCATATCAATCATGGCACCTATAGTGCGTAAAAACGGTCTACCAAGTATGATAGGACAAGACAGATTGCAATCAATATCAAGAACAATAAAATCTATGGGCACATAATTCCTATTTTCAAGAATAAGAACATCATTAATTCTTCCCAAAGGCTTTTTAATAGTAGAATCCGTGAAGTGCAAATTAAGAGAACACTCTTCAATATCGGTAAGACCAAGCACATCACATAAAGAATTTGGAATTGTGGAAACACTAGCACCCAAATAACATAAAGAAAAACACTCATAATTTATAATATTGACTTTAATGGTAGGTTCCCATTCATCATATAATTTTCTAGAAATTGAGATCTCTAATTCCAACTTTTCTTCTAAAGCTTTCATCATGGCATCTATGATATGTTTAGTAAAAGCTTTATTTTTCATAGGCATGGGGTGAATTTATCATGGATTGCAACAAAGAAATACATTCAATCAAAGAGCAACTATCATAATTAAAGTCTTTGTAATCAAAAAGAGTGGGCACATCACTAGTTACAGTGTTGACCTCTCCAAACACACTTTTTGCAATTTTTTCATCAAGATTTTCACCCTCCGAATTATCGGGAGGCCTTCTAGCTCAAGTTGACTCTTCTTCAGTCCCTTTATTATCAATTTTAATCTTACTAAATAAGGCATCAATAGAACAAAGACCAACTGTTTTAAGATCTTCATCATTGTTATAAAAGCAATTAGTAGAAAATGCTCTTCACTACAAAAAAAGACACATCCGTGACATTTTGGGCCGAACGAAAAAAAAATCTGTCATACATATGACACTTCTATGACGATAATTGTGACAAAACCCGGTATCATCATAGATGTGGTGGGCTCCCTCTTCTATGACAAAACATCATGACAGAAAATGGGCTTTTCGTCCTGGGCGGGCCAGAGACGCAGCTGCATGACATTCTTTGGGCCGTCCATGATGGAAAAAACCGTGGTAGAAGTGAGGGGGAGGAAAATTTCGGGGAGTTCCCGGTTACGGTGGGAGGTCGGGGGCCGAGCGATGCGCGTTTCTCTCGTACACGTACGCGCGTGTGTGTGAGGCGTTGGCTCTAACTGAACCCGAGCGAGGCGTTGGGCTCTAACTGAACCCGAGCGATTGCACTACAGGCTATGCGTTACTGAAGCCGAGCGATCGACCGATGGCTGTTAACTGAACCCGATCGAGCAATTCCTTGGCTACTGCTGCTAACTGAAGCCAATCAATGGGATGAACAGTGAGCGTTGCGGGGGGGTTTGGATGAACAGTGAGCGGTGGTGTTGCATCTGGACGAACAGGACCCCATGGTGTGGTGGAGGGCTGGATGAACAGTAGACGGTGGAGGGGTGCCCGTGGAGGGGTGGATGAACAAGACCCCGTGGTGTGGAGGGCAGGATGAACAGTAGACGGTGGAGGGGTGCCCGTGGAGGGGTGGATGAACAGGACCCCGTGGTGTGGAGGGCACGATGAATAGTAGACGGTGGAGGGGTGCCCGTGGAGGGGTGGTTGAACAGGACCCCGTGGTGTGGAGGGCTGGATGAACAGTAGACGGTGGAGGGGTGGTTGAACAGTAGTCGGTGGAGTAGCGCGTGGTGGAGGCTGGATGAACAGGAGCCTGTGGAGGCTGGAGGAGGTCGACGGTGGATGAACAGTAGCTCGTGGAGGCTGGAGGGGGTCGACGGTGGAGATGAGCAGTATCCCGTGGAGTCCCTTTTTGTGGTACGCCACACCCCTCCCGATGAACAGGACCCCCGTTTCGACCGTAGCGCTCCAACACAAGTCTGTTTCATCCGTTTTGCGATACGCCACACCCCTCCCGATCAACAGGACCCCCGTTTCGACCGTAGGAGGTCCGTTTCCTCCATTTTGCGGTACGCCACACCCCTCCCGATCAACAGGACCCATGTTTCGATCGTAGGAGGTCCGTTTCCTCCATTTTGCGGTACGCCAGACCCCTCCCGATGAACAGGATCCCGTTTCGAACGTGGCTGGTCGAACACAAGGCCGTTTCCTCCGTTCTGCGATACGCCAGGCCTTGTTTCCATCGCCTGTTCCGTCCAAGCCCTCCCGATGAACACGACCGCGCATTTCGTTCCGACCCAGCCGCGTTGCCTCCCGATGAACACGACCACGCATTTTGTCTCGACCCAGCCGTGTTGCCTCCCGATGAACACGACGCATTCCGTTGCCTCCCCATGAACACGACGCATTCCGTTGCCTCCCCATGAACACGACGACGACGATGTTTCTCCGTTCCGACCCAGCCATGTACACGAGCCCTTGCCATACATATGCGCGAGTAGGCGTTCGAGACCCCGCCCGTATGTACACATACGTGGCCGTATTTTCTTTCTTGCACCCTGGCCACCTCTACTACGAGACGTGTGCGCCTCTACATCGACCAGTATGTACGTACACGTTCGCGACCAGAATGACAATGCTATGTACGCTTCGACCAGGTGGGTCCCGACAGTCAGGCACTTCCTTGCCTGCGAAGATGTAGGTGGTGGGTCCCAGCAGTCAGGGGGCGAATCATTTTTTTTTGCCCGGACGCACTTCCTTGTGTGCGAAGATGTAGCTGGTGGGTCCCAGCAGTCGGGGGGCAGTGGGTCCCAGCAGTCAGGGGGCGAATCATTTTGGTTTTCTTTTTTTACGGACGCACTTCCTTGCGTGCAAAGATGTAGCTGGTGGGTCCCAGCAGTCAGGGGGGTGAATCGTTTTTTTTTTTTGCCCGGACGCACTTCCTTGCGTGCGAAGGTGTAGCTGGTGGGTCCCAGCAGTCAGGGGGGAAATGTTTTTTTCGCGAAATACGGTGGCCCGTCCGGTGGGTCCCTGCTGCCAGGTGGAGGAATCATTATTTTCCGCGTAATAAGGAGGCACTTCCTTGCTGCCACCGTGGACCCAGCTGTCAGTCTCTCCACGTACAGTCCACGTCCGATGGAAGTCGTTCCTTGACCACGTTGACCACGCCGCGCCGAGAGCACCAGGGCGGTGGTCGACGGCAAGGCTTAGGAAGGGGACGACGCGGAGGCAGGGAAGACTCGGCAGTTGTTTCCCAAGCGGAGGGGTGTATGACTGTACGAGGGTTTACTGGTTCGTCTGCCGTCGCTGGAGAATAACCGCAGGTGTGGGTGAGTAGAGGGATGGCTAGGCCAGTGATGGGAGTACGGTCGGGCGGTGAGGCCTACGCGGCAGCACAGCCGGCCGCGCGGAGGAGGGAGCAGGCAGTCATGCCGGCGCTTGTTTGAGCGGCTGGAGCAGAAAGAGCAGAGATTGAAGAAGCATGACGGCCGTTGGATGGACATCCAACAGTCAGTGCTTGTGCGTCAACCTTTTTTTATGAAAGCCTCAAATCTGTGGAAAACAGCATACAGCCCATCTGCCATTATTTCTAATAATTTACAGCCCATTTGCTAATTCTTAAGGTTGTTTTTGGAGCCCATATTCTTTTTGTTAGCATTACAGCCCATATTGTGTTAACGGTTAAAAAATTATACGAAATTTTGCATATTTCGGTGCGGTACGAACTTTTTTAATCCTGAAATTTCGACTCACATTCAAACTGATTTTAAAAATAAATATATATCAATATAAAATCCAAAAAATTCTCCATGCATAAAAATTAATGTCATTTAAAATCTTGAAATGAAAAAAAAGATATTTGAAACTAATTGCTGGTTTGGTGTGTTTTAAAAATGTACAACCCATTTCTCATTACCGATGGGCCATTTTCTCGGCCAGCCAAATGAAAGCTCTCCTCGTCTTGAAAGATTTGCAGCCCAACAGGCCTAACAGAGCGACTTACTTGGCAAATCACAAAAAAAAACTGGGTTGTGGCCGTGGACCCAGCTGTCAGCCTCTCCACGTACAGTACTCTTCCGATCGAAGTCGTTCCTTGACCACGTTGACCATGCCGCACGGAGAGCACCACGGCGGTGGACGACGGCGATGCCTAGGAAGGGGACGACGAGGCAGTGGAAGCCCGCGCGGAGAGGACTACGAGGGTTCACTGGTTCGGCTGCGGTGTGAGGCTGCCGTCGCCGCAGGGCCTGGCTGACGGTGGGAATAGTGGGGGCGGTGAGGCCTCTGCAGCAGCACAGCCGGCCACGGGAGGCAGGAGCATGCGGCACGACCGGCGCTGCTTTGGGCGGCTGGAGCAAGAAGACCAGAGGTTGAATAAGCACTACGGCCGTTGGATGGACATCGTACGGTCACTGGAGCTAGAATCGTTCATATTAACTAAGTTGACAAACCCTTCGTCCCCGTCAACTTAGTAGACCCACAAGTCAGCCTCCCAGCAAGGTGGGTCCTAGCTAGCCGGGGGAGTATTCATTTTTTTGTGCGTAATAAGGAGGCACTTCCGGTGGGTCCGAGCTGACAGCGGGGGGAACATTTTTTTCGCGAAATACGGTGGCCCGTCCGGTGGGTCCCTGCAGTCAGGGGGGAATGTTTTTTTTCACAAAATACTGGTGGCCCGTCCGGTGGGTCCCCGCTGTCAGGTGGAGGAATAATTATTTTCCGCGTAATAAGGAGGCACTTATTTGCGGCTGTCGTGGACCCGGCTGTCAGCCTCTCCACGTATAGTACTCTTCCGATGGAAGTCGGTCGTTGACCACATTGACCACGCCGCGCCGAGAGCACCACGGCGGTGGACAACGGCGAGGCCTAGGAAGGGGACGACGCGGAGCCGTGCAAGACGCGGCAGTGGATGCCCACGCGGAGAGGAGTACGAGCGTTCACTGGTTCGGCTGCGGTGTGAGGCTGCCGTCGCCGCAGAATAACAGGGGGTGTGGGTGAGTGGAGGGATGGCCTGGCCAGTGGTGGGAGTAGTATGGGGCGGTGAGGCCTCCACGGTAGCACAGCCGGCCACGGGAGGCAGGAGCAGGCGGCACGACCGGCGCTGCTTTGGGCGGCTGGAGCAAGAAGACCAGAGGTTGAAGAAGCACTATGGTTGTTGGATGGACATCATACGGTCACTAGAGTATTGACTAAGTTGACAAAGCTCTCCGTCCCTGTCAACTTAGTAGGCCCACAAGTCAGCCCAACAATATGGTGGGTCCTAGCTAGCAGGGGGTATTCATTTTTTGGGCGTAATAAGGAGGCACTTCCTTGCGTGCGAAGATATAGCTGGTGGGTCCGACCTGTCAGCGGGGGGAACATTTTTTCACGAAATAGAGAGGCCCTTCCTATGGGTCCTAGCTGTCAGGTGGAGGAATCATTATTTTCCGCGTAATAAGGAGGCACTTCCTTGCTGCCACCGTGGACCCAGCTGTCAGCCTCTCCATGTACAGTCCACGTCCGATGGAAGTCGTTCCTTGACCACGTTGACCACGCCGCGCCGAGAGCACCAGGGCGGTGGTCGACGGCGAGGCCTAGGAAGGGGACGACACGGAGGCAGGGAAGACTCGGCAGTTGTTTCCCAAGCGGAGGGGTGTATGACTGTACGAGGGTTTACTGGTTCGTCTGCCGTCGCCGGAGAATAACATCAGGTGTGGGTGAGTAGAGGGATGGCTAGGCCAATAATGGGAGTACGGTCGGGCGGTGAGGCCTACGCGGCAGCACAGCCGGTCGCGCGGAGGAGGGAGCAGGCAGTCCTGCCGGTGCTTGTTTGAGCGGCTGAAGCAGAAAGAGCAGAGATTGAAGAAGCACGACGGCCGTTGGATGGACATCCAACAGTCAGTGCTTGTGCGTCAACCTTTTTTTATAAAAGCCTCAAATCTGCGGAAAACAGCATACAGCCCATCTGCCATTATTTCTAATAATTTACAGCCCATTTGCTAATTCTTAAGGTTGTTTTTGGAGCCCATATTCTTTTTGTTAGCATTACAGCCCATATTGTGTTAACGGTTAAAAAATTATACGAAATTTTGCATATTTCGGTGCGGTACGAACTGTTTTTAATCCTGAAATTTCGACTCACATTCAAACTGATTTTAAAAATAAATATATATCAATATAAAATCCGAAAAATTCTCCACGCATAAAAATTAATGTCATTTAAAATCTTGAAATGAAAAAAAAGATATTTGAAACTAATTGCTGGTTTGGTGTGTTTTAAAAATGTACAACCCATTTCTCATTACCGATGGGCCATTTTCTCGGCCAGCCGAATGAAAGCTCTCCTCGTCTTGAAAGATTTGCAGCCCAACAGGCCTAACAGAGCGACTTACTTGGCAAATCACAAAAAAAACTGGGTTGTGGCCGTGGACCCAGCTGTCAGCCTCTCGATGTATAGTACTCTTCCGATGGAAGTCGTTCCTTGACCACGTTGACCACGCCGCGCGGAGAGCACCACGGCGGTGGACGACGGCGAGGCCTAGGAAGGGGACGATGAGGCAGTGGAAGCCCGCGCGGAGAGGACTACGAGGGTTCACTGGTTCGGCTACGGTGTGAGGCTGTCGTCGCCGTAGGGCCTGGCCGACGGTGGGAATAGTGGGGGCGGTGAGGCCTCTGCGGCAGCACAGCCGGCCACGGGAGGCAGGAGCATGCGGCACGACCGGCGCTGCTTTGGGCGGCTGGAGCAAGAAGACCAGAGGTTGAATAAGCACTATGGCCGTTGGATGGACATCGTACGGTCACTGGAGCTAGAATCGTTCATATTGACTAAGTTGACAAACCCTTCGTCCCCGTCAACTTAGTAGGCCCACAAGTCAGCCTCCCAGCAAGGTGGGTCCTAGCTAGCCGGGGGAGTATTCATTTTTTTGTGCGTAATAAGGAGGCACTTCCGGTGGGTCCGAGCTGACAGCGGGGGGAACGTTTTTTTCGCGAAATACGGTGGCCCGTCCGGTGGGTCCCTGTAGTCAGGGGGAAATGAATTTTTTTCGCAAAATACTGGTGGCCCGTCCGGTGGGTCCCCGCTGTCAGGTGGAGGAATAATTATTTTCCGCGTAATAAGGAGGCACTTATTTGCGGCTGTCGTGGACCCGGCTGTCAGCCTCTCCACGTACAGTACTCTTCCGATGGAAGTCGGTTGTTGACCACATTGACCACACCGCGCCGAGAGCACCACGGCGGTGGACAACGGCGAGGCCTAGGAAGGGGACGACGCGGAGCCGTGCAAGACGCGGCAGTGGATGCCCACGCGGAGAGGAGTACGAGCGTTCACTGGTTCGGCTGCGGTGTGAGGCTGCCGTCGCCGCAGAATAACAGGGGGTGTGGGTGAGTGGAGGGATGCCCTGGCCAGTGGTGGGAGTAGTATGGGACGGTGAGGCCTCCACGGTAGCACAGCCGGCCACGGGAGGCAGGAGCAGGCGGCACGACCGGCGCTGCTTTGGGCGGCTGGAGCAAGAAGACCAGAGGTTGAAGAAGCACTATGGCTGTTGGATGGACATCATACGGTCACTGGAGTATTGACTAAGTTGACAAAGCTCTCCGTCCCTGTCAACTTAGTAGGCCCACAAGTCAGCCCAACAATATGGTGGGTCCTAGCTAGCAGGGGGTATTCATTTTTTGGGCGTAATAAGGAGGCACTTCCTTGCGTGCGAAGATATAGCTGGTGGGTCCGACCTGTCAGCGGGGGGAACATTTTTTCACGAAATAGAGAGGCCTTCCTATGGGTCCTAGCTGTCAGGTGGAGGAATCGTTATTTTGCGCGTAATAAGGAGGCATTTCCTTGCGTGCGGCCGTGGACCCAGCTGTCAGCCTCTCCACGTACAGTCCACTTCCGATGGATGTCGTTCAGTGACCATGTTGACCAAGCCGCGCCGAGAGCACCAGGGCGGTGGATGACAGCGAGGCCTAGGAAGGGAACGACATGGAGCTAGGGAATACTCGGCAGTTGTTTCCCACGCGGAGGGGAGTACGACTGTACGAGGGTTTACTGGTTCGTCTGCCGTAGCCAGAGAATAACAGCAGGTGTGGGTGAGTAGAGGGATGGCTAGGCCAGCGGTGGGAGTACGGTCGGGCGGTGAGGCCTGCGCGGTAGCACAGCCGGCCGCGTGGAGAAGGGAGCAGGCAGTCCCGCCGGCGCTTGTTTGAGCGGCTTGAGCATGAAGAGCAGAGATTGAAGAAGCACGACAGCCGTTGGATGGACATCCAACAGTCACTGCTCTCGTGTGTTGACTAAGTTGACAAGGCGTTGCGTGTGCGTCAACCTTTTTTTATGAAAGCATACGCGTCAACCTGTAGTAGGCGCACAAGTCAGCCTCAAATCTATGGAAAACAGCATACAAGCCATCTGCCATTATTTCTAATAATGTACAGCCCATTTGCTAATTCTTAAGAATTTTTTTGGAGCCCATCTTCTTTTTCTTAGCATCACACCCCATATTGTGGCCACGGTTAAAAAGTATACGAAATTTTGCATATTTCGGTGCGGTCAATTGTTTTTAATCCAGAAATATTGATTCACATTCAAACTATTTTGAGAAATAATTTATATAAATATAAAATCCAAATAATTGTCCACGCATAAAAATCAATGGAATTTAAGATCTTGTAATGAAAAAAAATGAAACTAATTCCTGGTTTGATGTGTTTTAAAAATGTACAGCCCATTTCTGGGCAAACCAAATGAAACTCTCCTCGTCTTGAAAGATTTGTAGCCCAGCAGGGCCGATAAAGCAAGTAGGCCTTGTTTGGGTATTTCTTTAAAAAATAGAACTGGGCTAGCCATTTTCAGCAGGAAAAAAACACAACTGGGCTCATGATGTGGTAAACATAAATAAAACCCTGGCTAGACGGGCCACAGCCCTCGCACAGCCCCGTTGTTACCCTGATCCCTAAAACTAGTATAAATAACAACTGCTTGTTCCTCAAAAAAAACTGCATGACTTGCTGGGTCCCTGGTGTCAGTCGCTCGTAGTGTAATTCTCTCGTTTATTAACTACATTGACAATGGCGTGAGCCCCAGATGTCCAGCCTTTCCTATGAAAATTTACAGCCCATTTGATGTGCTAGTTCAAAATAAGTTTGTGGGTGCTGGTGGGGGCTAATCACTTGGCTTATGTAATGCACATTGAGCTCAAGCAGCCGGCGAGAGTGATGTTATTTCCCTTGGTTTGGATTTGTTACAATATTTCACTCTAAATTAAACGAATGGCAAGCCATTTGCCTTGTTTCAAAGAAAATATGACAGTCACAGCCGAGTTGAAAAGGGCAGGAACATCTAACTCCAGCTTACAAATTGTACAAAAGCACGAGGGTTAATTTTTCATCAGGTTTACAAAAAAACCAGATTGAAAAGGGCAACAACATCTAACTCCAGCACTGTTTTCGGCAGTCACAGTCAAATGGATCTGTCAGGTCCATAGAATGAACATCCTGGGTCATAAAATTTACTGGATTATGACCACAATATGTTGTAAATAGAAGCCCGGCACGTTCAGAAGCTCTTTTGCCCACCTGAAACTCCTTTTTTTGCTCTTCGACATACCCATCCATCAAAACCATGCTGCTGATAAACTTAAGCCTGATGGACAATAGTAACCTCGCATTCAGCAGGAAGAATGTGACAAATCTTGTGTTTGCACGGTTGGCTACATATCGTTCTAGCGTTATTGTCTTCAATCGAATCTCATGAGAAGTGAGAAAATCCCGATGCTTACGAATCCATCGATTGGTTATAACTTTCTTACCCCGTCCTGTTGCCTAAATAGACATGAAGATTGAAAACAGTTAAGGTTTAAAAGAAGAGTGTCAAAAGAGCAGCAGCTGAACGGTTAATTCTAGTACACTATATGCGGGCTTCCAATGTGCGGAAATTATCACCTTTATATACAACTTCTCCAGACATGGAAAGCATTGCAGCAAGCCAATAATCATGTTCAGATCAAAACTATTCATTTGGATATATAAGATCTTGACAGAATCCAGCACCATTGATAGGCCATCCATGGACACACTCTTCATTGAGCATAGAACATAATATTAGTACAAAATGTGTACTCCAAGATGATATATAAATTATGCGCAGAAATTTAAAATGCAGCTTATGGTTACAAGTGTAGATGATAATATAAAGTACCTGAAGAACTGTGGAGCCAAACACCATCTTGAAATGAGCACAGAGATCATGTATTACACCCAAGGTCTCGAGTTTAGGCGCCGAGAGGACAGTTATTTGCAACGGTGAATAACTAGAATCAAGGATCAACCTTTAAAGTGAAGGGGCATCTTGGATGATGAGCTACCTTCTGTCAAAAGAAATTCCAATTCTTACAAGGTTAGGCGACTTTATTTGGAGACAACCGATTCTAACTGTGAAAACAAGCACCAAGCACTCCAGCGCAGGGCAACTGGAGTGGATGATGCTGTGCAATGAGGCCTCCGATATAAGAACCCGCACAAGTGAAAGTTTCTTGAGAAATGGGAGTCAAAGGTTTAGTACCAGATTGTCTGGTAGATAGCACTGCGCAAAGGTGGCAGTGTGGAAAGAGGACGAAAACCCCGAGATGGACATCGGTGCTGAGGGCACAAGTTCATGGTGTTCGGTATGTGGTATGTGATTTCCATGGGAATAGTAGAACTCAAGCAGCTGTAGTTCTGTGAATTCAGGGGATTCCAGCCAGGCGTCCACCGTGCAGGGCATGGTATGCTTGCTCAGGTAGCATGACGGGATGCAGAGGCTTTGAACGGAGCCCTGGTGGGAGGAGATGATGGCTCTGGGGATTTCAAAATCATTGAAGAGAGATAGCTGATGACAGTCGAGATTAAGGGGAATGGCGCGCCATAGAGGGCGCCACCGAATTGAGAGGATTTGGGTGCGGCAGCAATCCTTGGTGGGGAGAAGCGAGATGATCTCCCCAAGGATGGCGTCCGGGAGATCGCTGATGTGGTCCACCCGAGATTCTATGGGTTCCTGGGATCCGGTGGGGGTGGGGTCGCCGCTTCTCCCTGCACTGCCGGGTGCGGGATCTACAACAGGCGTCACCGCTGGTGGGAGCCTCATCTTCTTGGCGCTGGGGTCAGCCGACGCCATTTTCCTCGAGGGCGTCGCGTCGCGCTCACGGATTTGAGCAGAGTAACGAATGACGAGCCTAGTTGTAGTGCGAGTGAAGAAGAAGGGGAGCTGGGGGTTTTCTGTAGGAGTGAGGAAGAAGGGGAGCTGGGGTTTTCTTTAGGAGTGAGGTGAGGAATTTGGGGGTACGAGTGGAGCGAGCTGACGTGAGGTGGGTGGGAGCGAGGAGGAAGAAGAGCACCCAGGGTTTTGGGGGGGCGGTGTGCTGGGTGTGGGTAGCGTGTCTCATTCAGTAAATATATGGGCTTTTGAATTGATTTTACTATTTACTAGTTTGGATGGGCTGTTTTATCTTGGGACCCGAGGCGACCCCAAATACTGAGATGGTCAACGCCCCGTTTGAGGTTACAGCCCCCGTGGCACTGCAGGAGCAGTTTTCCCCCTTCGAGGATGTGTCCTGTGTCCCCCCCCCCCCCCCCCCGCTGAGCTGCCCAAGGTGATTTCCTTCTTTGCCGATCTTGATTGTGGTTTCTCATCTAAGTATGTGGTAATGTTTTTAGAAAAGGAAGTATGTGGTGATTAATAATGCAAAATTTTATTAGCTTCGATGTCATGGTATACGTAGTGGTTTAAATAACTTGTGTTTCTTATACTGAAAAGTAATTCAGAACTTGTTTCTGTTTCAGTTAGAGCCCTGATGCAGACAAGGATTGTGTGGTTGTACATGTCACTCGCTATGAGACGGACGACCTGAATATACGCACTGGGAAAACAGAGTTCTTAGGATGTTGGATCCTGGAAGCCATTTTCGGTTATACCAATGAAGAGTTGTATTCCAGCCTCACTGTTGTCAGGCGTGTTGTCCAGGGTGTACTGAAGCACAAGAAGTTCAAAGCTACTCCTTCGTTTGTGAGGAATATTGTTCTTGTCAAGCTTACGCAGGAAGATGACATGGCATGCCTCCACAAACAAGTTTATCAGTGGCAAGGCCACAAGGTTGTCTTCATGAAGGTTCACAGGATTGAGCTGCTGCGGGACGTCCTCGATGATGTTCATGGCAAGGTCCGTCTTGTGTCCAGCCCAAATTAGATCGAGGCATGAAATAGTTGCCCCAGCTAGTGTTTAATAGTAGTTTGGATTGTTTCTAATTATCCGAACCTTGCCTGTTATCGACCCCTCTGGGGCTAGTACTCTGTTTGAATCCGTCTATGGGAACTGCTGCTACTTTTGTGTGCCCGTGAATCATGTGAGAACCATCGTAATTGTTGCCGAAACAGATGCGTCCTCGCTAGTTTTTTCATGAATATGGCATGGTAAGACATAAGTTGTCACGGTTTATCATACGAGCAGTGTGTGTTTTGATGAAATAGAGCACTCGTTCGAGAACCGTGCGTCGACGTATACATAAGTACTTGTAAACACTGTTGGTGCTACCCCACTTGTAAGCAGTTGTGCAAAACACGGCACATTGGCTCCGCTCGCTTCAACACTAGGCTATCGACTAGCTAACAATCAACAATCTGCTGTCTGACATATAAGCAACTATGTATCTTGTTACAGTGGTTCATGCAGTTAATTGAGGCCACAATGTAATAAATTCCAAACGTTCACACGCTAGTCCAGCGCTCATGTGGAACACTCACATTAAACTCGTCCTCATAAAAAACTTGAAAGCATAAATTAAGCAATTTTATACATCTCAATGATTCATAGAACATATCAAACATATACTAGTTCACAGCAAAGGACAAAGTTGTGAGAAGGTTTACAAATCAGGAAAAAACAAGCAAGGCTTCTCTCTGAGCAAAGGGCCTCCCGGCAGGCTTAAATTTCCTGGAGTTCACTCGGGTTTTTTCTTGTTGCCACCATTCAGGGTTAGGTTCTCTCATTCCAGAATAACCAATTATAATTGTGGTCTCAGCTGGAATGCTGAACTGAACCATGCAGTGTACTGACCAGGTGAAATTCTTGTGCATTCCACTAAATTTAAGCACCGCTATTTGCAGAAATAAGCAGACCACAATGCCTCTTGTCTGTGCACCTGTCCAAAAAAACCACCGTGCAGCCGTGCCAGCTAGTCCTTGGTCCATGGATGAACTGGTAGAAAGTGCATTCCGGACTAGGATGCAGTTGTTTTCGCTCGTCCCTGCACTGCAATCAGGAAGTAAAACGTACGAATCAGCTTCTTTTAGATTGTGTTGGTCATTCTACCTTAGTTACTACCAATGTAGGGATACCTTGAAGACGGGAGGTTAGACGACGGCAACGAGGGATAGCCTTCTCATTTTGCGCAGTTGTACTAAAACTGAGGTGTGTGCTTTTGATTGCGCGGATAGAAACGATACGGAGACAGACATCCCAAAACGATATGGAGACAGACATCCCTATTTGCGCAAATAAGAAATACAGTTATTTAAACAGTGACACATATTACTACTTTCCCCCGTTTCCTCTTAGAACCAAGTCCTAGATTCATGCTACAGCTTTCCCACTTTCTTCCCTGTTTGAACCAATGCTTTGAGTTGACTGTATGAAATAGCTTTACTTCTAATAATAGTAGAAGTCTAGGTGGCTTTGGAACAGCAGACGGAAGTAGAAAAGGATCCACACGAAGGGAGCTGGGGCAGTAGAGCAAGGCAGGTTTCGAAGGAATATATACCTAAGGGTCATCGGCATGTCGCAAAGATGGCGTCGGGAAGCCGCATCTTGGCCACAATACCGCAGGGAGGAAGAAGGGGTCGGAGGCCCTCCGGAGCCGGCGCTCTCTTGGAGAGAACGGCACGACCGCCGATCAGGACGCGCGGGCAGCCGTTGGTCTCCTCCCTCGCCACCGACGACAGCGTGAACGATGCACCTACACCCCTACCCCGGTCGAGGTTGTCCGACCGGATTTGTGACCAGCCGTGAGCTGAGAGAGAGTGTGGCCACCTATGTGTTGCTTAGATCTGGAGAGGATGAGAGAGTGAACGAGAGTAACCCTAGTAAAGCAAGCGCTAAGGCTCCTGCTTTTATATATAGTGGAGTGATTTTGTTGTACCAGCTTCAAAAAATGTGCTCCTACGTGTACCCATGAGTGGGTGTGAGAGAACTAGTGCATGCGTGCACCGCTTCTCTTCGCGAGAGTACAATATACTATGCCCAAAGAACGTTCGCTGCAAGAGTAATAGTACAAGTGTGTGACGTGTGAGCTAAAATAAAATGTGAGCGCCGTCTTTTGTTTTTTAGAAGTTCTGAGGGTAGGGTGTGAAGAGCACATATGTGTGTGGCGTCTACCTGCAGATATACGGTGGGTGCGACGTGCGAGTCTGCGAGAGGACTCGGGAGAGTCATGACTCGTGAGGGTGCGTGTGCGTGAGAGAGAGGGGGGCACGTATCAATGCAATGCATGTGTCCGTAAATCATTATCCGACAAACGTTCGCCACAAGCCTTTTCCTGACGAACGCCGTAAGAACCGTTAGATCGGCATCCGACAGTGTCAGTTTTGCCATGTCATTTAACAGAACAGCCACTCCTCCTACACACAAATCTTCCACGTGAGTGTTAGCAAATGTCGTATGCTCCATCCGTTCCGAAATGCAGTGCATATAGCTTTGTTGAAAATTCGAACCTCGCAAACTTTTACCGAGTTTTCGTGTAATACCATGTATATGTCATTTCATTCATCTTCGAGAGGTAACTATAAAGTTGGGTGAGGAGTCTACAAAGAAAGACCATCGTATCACCTGCAGCAATTTCAAGCATCCTTTAGTGTCGAGGAATATCATAGGAACTCTATATGATATGATTTTTATAGGATTTTTTCCTTTAGAGCCAATTGGTTCATAGGAATAGATTCATATACTCCACATTTGAAAGGAAATAAACATGATATCATTTCTATAGCTTTAGAGCCACTTGGTTCATATGAATGGATTCATATACTCCCTTAATTTCAAAGCAAAATAAACATTAGCGTATATTCAATAGAAAAGTTCCTATGATATGAACCAAATTCCATCTCTTTTCTAATCCCTCCTCATAGGAATTGAGATACATGTCATCTCTAGATTCAATAGAAAAGTTCATATGATGTGAACCAAATGATATCTCTTTTCCAATCCCTACTCATAGGAATTGAGATGTTACATGTCATCTCTTTCCCTACAACTTCCATGTATACATCTTCTATTCCTAAATAGATAGTACAACCCACTAGTAGCTTTTTTCCAAAACATGCAACTATGGCACAAGAACTATATAGTGTGCCAATAACTTTGAAAGATGGTCGCTGGATGAAGCTAACCCGACAGTGCAGAGATAGGCAAATCCGAGCACTACTGGCCGTTGGATATCATCAACATTCCACCAGATCTGCCACATGTACAATTTAGAAGACTCCATGGTTGAACTTAAGCATAATGCACAAACCTCAAAACAGTGCCATGTCATTTAACAGAACAGCCACTCCTCCTACACACAAATCTTCCACGTGAGTGTTAGCAAATGTCGTATGCTCCATCCGTTCCGAAATGCAGTGCATATAGCTTTGTTGAAAATTCGAACCTCGCAAACTTTTACCGAGTTTTCGTGTACCAAATTGCACATGTAGAATACCATGTATATGTCATTTCATTCATCTTCGAGAGGTAACTATAAAGTTGGGTGAGGAGTCTACAAAGAAAGACCATCGTATCACCTGCAGCAATTTCAAGCATCCTTTAGTGTCGAGGAATATCATACGAACTCTATATGATATGATTTTATAGGATTTTTTCCTTTAGAGCCAATTGGTTCATAGGAATAGATTCATATACTCCACATTTCAAAGGAAATAAACATGATATCATTTCTATAGCTTTAGAGCCACTTGGTTCATATGAATGGATTCATATACTCCCTTACTTTCAAAGGAAAATAAACATTAGCGTATATTCAATAGAAAAGTTCCTATGATATGAACCAAATTCCATCTCTTTTCTAATCCCTCCTCATAGGAATTGAGATACATGTCATCTCTAGATTCAATAGAAAAGTTCCTATGATGTGAACCAAATGATATCTCTTTTCCAATCCCTACTCATAGGAATTGAGATGTTCCATGTCATCTCTTTCCCTACAACTTCCATGTATACATCTTCTATTCCTAAATAGATAGTACAACCCACTAGTAGCTTTTTTCCAAAACATGCAACTATGGCACAAGAACTATATAGTGTGCCAATAACTTTGAAAGATGGTCGTTGGATGAAGCTAACCCGACAGTGCAGAGATAGGCAAGTCCGAGCACTACTGGCCATTGGATATCATCAACATTCCACCAGATCTGCCACATGTACAATTTAGAAGACTCCATGGTTGAACTTAAGCATAATGCACAAACCTCAAAACAGTGCCATGTCATTTAACAGAACAGCCACTCCTCCTACACACAAATCTTCCACGTGAGTGTTAGCAAATGTCGTATGCTCCATCCGTTCCGAAATGCAGTGCATATAGCTTTGTTGAAAATTCGAACCTCGCAAACTTTTACCGAGTTTTCGTGTACCAAATTGCACATGTAGAATACCATGTATATGTCATTTCATTCATCTTCGAGAGGTAACTATAAAGTTGGGTGAGGAGTCTACAAAGAAAGACCATCGTATCACCTGCAGCAATTTCAAGCATCCTTTAGTGTCGAGGAATATCATACGAACTCTATATGATATGATTTTATAGGATTTTTTCCTTTAGAGCCAATTGGTTCATAGGAATAGATTCATATACTCCACATTTCAAAGGAAATAAACATGATATCATTTCTATAGCTTTAGAGCCACTTGGTTCATATGAATGGATTCATATACTCCCTTACTTTCAAAGGAAAATAAACATTAGCGTATATTCAATAGAAAAGTTCCTATGATATGAACCAAATTCCATCTCTTTTCTAATCCCTCCTCATAGGAATTGAGATACATGTCATCTCTAGATTCAATAGAAAAGTTCCTATGATGTGAACCAAATGATATCTCTTTTCCAATCCCTACTCATAGGAATTGAGATGTTCCATGTCATCTCTTTCCCTACAACTTCCATGTATACATCTTCTATTCCTAAATAGATAGTACAACCCACTAGTAGCTTTTTTCCAAAACATGCAACTATGGCACAAGAACTATATAGTGTGCCAATAACTTTGAAAGATGGTCGTTGGATGAAGCTAACCCGACAGTGCAGAGATAGGCAAGTCCGAGCACTACTGGCCATTGGATATCATCAACATTCCACCAGATCTGCCACATGTACAATTTAGAAGACTCCATGGTTGAACTTAAGCATAATGCACAAACCTCAAAACAGTGCCATGCCATTTAACAGAACAGCCACTCCTCCTACACACAAATCTTCCACGTGAGTGTTAGCAAATGTCGTATGCTCCATCCGTTCCGAAATGCAGTGCATATAGCTTTGTTGAAAATTCGAACCTCGCAAACTTTTACCGAGTTTTCGTGTACCAAATTGCACATGTAGAATACCATGTATATGTCATTTCATTCATCTTCGAGAGGTAACTATAAAGTTGGGTGAGGAGTCTACAAAGAAAGACCATCATATCACCTGCAGCAATTTCAAGCATCCTTTAGTGTCGAGGAATATCATAGGAACTCTATATGATATGATTTTTATAGGATTTTTTCCTTTAGAGCCAATTGGTTCATAGGAATAGATTCATATACTCCACATTTCAAAGGAAATAAACATGATATCATTTCTATAGCTTTAGAGCCACTTGGTTCATATGAATGGATTCATATACTCCCTTAATTTCAAAGGAAAATGAACATTAGCGTATATTCAATAGAAAAGTTCCTATGATATGAACCAAATTCCATCTCTTTTCTAATCCCTCCTCATAGGAATTGAGATACATGTCATCTCTAGATTCAATAGAAAAGTTCCTATGATGTGAACCAAATGATATCTCTTTTCCAATCCCTACTCATAGGAATTGAGATGTTCCATGTCATCTCTTGCCCTACAACTTCCATGTATACATCTTCTATTCCTAAATAGATAGTACAACCCACTAGTAGCTTTTTTCCAAAACATGCAACTATGGCACAAGAACTATATAGTGTGCCAATAACTTTGGAAGATGGTCGTTGGATGAAGCTAACCCGACAGTGCAGAGATAGGCAAGTCCGAACACTACTGGCCATTGGATATCATCAACATTCCACCAGATCTGCCACATGTACAATTTAGAAGACTCCATGGTTGAACTTAAGCATAATGCACAAACCTCAAAACAGAAGCACTTCTCCTTTGTTCTAGAATCTTCTGTATCATAATTGATTATTTTTTTCTAAATGAATTGCCATTATTTGTTTTTTACTTTATGATTTACTCCCTTCATTCCAAAATAGATGACCCAACTTTGCACTAACTTCAACCCCATGAATCTTAACATTTTTATAAAACTTATTGATTTTGAATGAGATGAACTATAAGAACTAAACGAACATCTACATCATGCATATATGACTCAAAGCTTTACATGCTATAGTGTGTATTTATTCATAATTTGGTTTCGAAATCTCATGTGTCCAATACATGTGTACCTTACTAGTAGTTTTGAGTAGAGTAGCAAATTTCACGCGGCCCCGGGTATATCAAAATGCAGGGCCCATGCATCATTGCCTTTCGGTCGAACCTACGTCCACAATTTTTTTACGTACTATATCTCCACTAGTCCCCGACCCCAAAATGTTGCCTCGTTCCCGTAAAACCAAGCGGCCCACACATATTTAAGGCGTCAACTCGAACCCGTTTACTACGACGTGGCCCCGCATGCCATAGTACTCCTACAAACCCTACCGCCACACTCATCATCGGTTTTCTTCAAGAGGACGAGGGAGAAGCCGATTTGTAGTGGAGGCGCTTTCAAAAAAAGGATATGTAGTGGAGACCCCTACCCTAGGGTGCCCTAGGTAGCTGCCGCACGCACCATTGTTTTCTCTTTTCTTTATGCTCTTGCGCCCTAGAGTGAAATGATGGTTGCTTCGTCCGTCCAGCTTAATGCGGGAAAGGTGGGGCTTTGTGATTTGACCCCTCATCGCTCATTTTCTACTACTGCGGCGCTACGACCGGGGTGCCTCCAATTCCAACTGCTGCTTCGAACTGTAATTTGGTGCATCGCACGTGGAACAAGATGGTGGATGAGCCACATGTCGGTCAAAGGGGTCCTGTTAAGTGTGTCGCCATTTCGTGTGCGGAGTGACCCTACTTGAGTTGCTACGCCAACACGACAGGAGCAGCCTACCACTTGGTTTTGCTCCTTGGTGAATCCCGACTATACTGATCTAAAAAGATACGTGCTGAACTACCCTCTTCGTCTCGGTTTTTTTATTTTTAGGTGTCTTGGTTTATAGGGCCTGCATGTAGTTCTAGGTCGTCCATTTGACTAACTAAATATGAGTTACTATGTCACAAAAAGTATATCATTGGATTCTTAAGCGGATGTAGTTGTATTTAAAAGTCGAGAGCGGGGCTTTTCCTGCGCGGTAGGCGGCAGGGCAGTTCCGCCTAGTCGGTTCGACAGAGATGCGAGAAGACGAGGGAGTAGCTGCTGCAAACGTAGGGCTGTGTGATTTGACAGTGAGTTACTGCTGGACAGGTGGGGCCCCGTGATTTGACTTGTCATTATCATTTTAACTGTGGCGCTACGACCGGCGTGAGTCTCCCAGATTCCTGACCACCTCCATACAGGTGCCTCTCCCAATGCTCCACCATGTAGTAGAGGCTGGCTCTTGCATGAGAGCCCACTTCTCCACTTTTTCCTTGCCTCTATTTCCTCCACATATGCAAAAATGCAATGTAAAGCGCACTATTGTACTTACTTTTACTTGCTCCTACAGGTGCTTAAGCTTGCCACATAGGCATAAAGTCTGATGTGGCAAGTTAATCAAGAAGAGAGAGACTAGTTTGGTGACCCAAGAAAGAAACGGTGCTAAGCGCGTGTACCTAGGAGAAAAGACAATTTTGAGTCTATAGCTAATTAAATGAAGCAAACTTAGCAACACCATTTCATTGGAAGAGCTCACTCCTTGGCAAATGCAATAAATACACGTGCTTACTAGCACCGTTTCTTCCTTGAGTACGAAGAAAGAGATAGAGAGGAGTAACAAAAAAATACACTTATAGCCAACCTTGTTGTAGTATGAGTGACTAAGTGATGACTATGTATGACATGCCAACATCAGATAGCCTAACGCACCATGTTAAGTCTCCAAGGGCGCGACCGCGCGAGCGACGCGATGGTCGTGGTAGGCGTGACCATGATACGGGCTGCTGGCAGCCCTTGGATCTGAGATCAAACAGTCGCATGCTAAGTTTCTGAAAATTTGTAGAATAACCCTCCAGGATAGGACATTCACCCACAGGTCTAGAATCACGCCATGCAACCGTTCGATCTCAGATCCAAGGGCTCTCGGAAGCCCGTATCATGGGAGAATGGAAAGCCACTACCCTGCCGTTCGCACGCTGGCAGTTCGCTCCTACTCGTCCCCGCACGTCCTTCAATACTATAGCGGTTCGCTCCTAGTCGTCCCGTCCATTCTCATTACGGCAGTTCCACTAATCCTAACCCTCCTCCCAACTCCATGGCATCCCAAATCTCCATGATCGGCGGTGAGTACAAGGTTAGAACCATCACCGGCGATGAGTTCGACGTCATCTACACCCGTTCTTCCACGACGGTGAAAGGGTGCCTTTCTCGCTTCAGATGCGTGTTCGAAAACTCAGATGATGAGTGGGTCGTTGGGCTAGATGTTGAGTACACCACAGTCCTGGGACGAGAGAAGTATCTAAAGGACGAAGAGAGGAAGAAGCCCGCCGTGATCCAGGTTTGCGTACATAACGTTTGCTTGGTCTACCACATATGCCATGCCGACGTTGAGTGCCAGGATTTTAAGACCTTCCTCAAGGACAAAACAGTGAAATTCGTTACTGTAGACTTTACGAACAATGAAGAAGTCCTGGGTTGGATAGGCCTCGTTGTAGGCAACCCCTTCGACCTCCAGAAGAATCGGCTGGTGCCCTCTCGTCGGCCTTCAATGCTGACCCTGGCAGGAGCCATGGTTCATCCTTCGTACGGTAAACTGGAGAAACCTCCATACACGTTTCATCATCATGCATGGCAGCGGAATGTACTAGATATAAACCACATCCACTACGCTGCAATGGATGGATACCTTTGCTTCAATATCTACAAGGGTTGGATGAAGAGCAACAGCCAAGTGTGCGGTTCAAGCAAAGAAGTATCGGCCAAGAGGAATAGGGATAAGGACGAAGTCGAGGACGTGGACGAGGACTCTGAGTAAGGTGGCAGTGTCGTTGCTCATGGTGGTTCTAAACTTCTAATGCAGTGTCTACCAGATTAGTTGCATAGTTTAATTTCAGGTGTGCTTAGTTTAATTTGAGGGGTGTGTTGTGTTGAGCCCCCAGCAGAAGTATGTTATGTTTCTTCTTGTTACTTTAACTCTTCAGTATGTACATACTACTAGTATTTCTTTAATTGAATTTAGCACCCCAATTAAGCACGTATGAGCTTTTTTAATAGTACTATATGCATAATTTGGCGACGAGCACTCTCTATATGTACCACCTTTTTTATTTCAATTTTTGCTCCATGGCGCAATCCATCGATAGTACTACTATACAAAAGTATACATTTTTTAAAAGGCTAGAGTACTGTTCATCACATATATAGCTAGTTAAATTCTCAACCTAGAATGACGTGCATGCCATCTAGTAAACCGATACGGAGGAAGTATAGTAAAAATGAGGTGATTTTACCGAGCGATCAGCGGGGGAGCATGGCATGTCATGCGGTCCCACGTGTCATGATGTACCAAGGCGATGTGCGTGTCCCTCTTGAGGCAGAAGCGATACTAGTACGTGGTTTGAGATGATGGCGAACGGAAGTGTGAAATAAGGGTTGCTTCGTCCGTCTAGAAAAGTGCGGCATTGTGATTTGACGTCTCATTGCTCATTACTACTACTGGGTCGGTACGAGTGGGGTGCATCCCCCCTGCTGTTCTGCACTGTTATTTGGTGCTTGACACGTCAACCCGGTTGCTATATGTCCCACATGTCGGCGACAGGAAGTACAGAATTCATGAAAGGGAGTGTCGACGGAGGAGTATACTACTACAGAATTCATGAAAGGGAGCGACTTAGTTTTGGAAAAATCTGTTTTTACAGAGTACGTACCCACTACGGTTTATAGGGCTCATCTAAAAAACATTCATTTTTCGTTTGATAAGTCTCAATTCTACTATACTAGTAGTAGTACCATTACATGTTGGATTTCGAGGTGCGTTAGATCACCCGACGCAAGCAGTGTCAAGAGGAAACTAACCAATGCATGTACAAGTTCATGGAAGTTTAGTGGTCATTCATGAATTTGTTCTAATTCATGCCTCGGTAAACACAACTTCTTGAGAAAAATGAGCGTACTAATTACTTGAGCAAACTACGAAATTAATTCGACCACTCACCGTCTACCTTGGTTGGAGAGATTTTGAAATTGAACCATAAACTGGAAAGGAGGGAGTAGTAAATTTTGTCTCAATTACTATTTGTGGCCTTGTATAGATGCAAAATGTATTTTGTTTTTATAGTGGCCTTGTATAAGTAAATGGAGGGAGTACTAACCAAAGTACGTAGTAGGGACGAGGAGTAAACGGAGGGAGTGGTAAAATTTTCTCCTCGTGCTGCGAGCCACCGCGCGCGTGGGCGAGGGAGCAAGCTTCACCTCATCCTGCGAGCCACCACGCCCATGGGCGGGGGAGACGGCGTACTAAGCAAGCTTCTCCTCGTTCTGCGAGTTGACGGGACACATCAAAAGTACTCCAGTGTATAGAGCCTTGCCTCTAAGGTAGGCCCCACATGGTTTGCCACTTTTTTTAACATAACACGTCAAGTCGCAATTTATTTGTTCACCCGTGGTAGACGGTCCTCCCTCCACCAAGTGGACAACCAGTACACGTGCCAAATTACCACGTGGGCTGCCTTTTTCGTACAGAAATGAGCTCCACCGTGTACCCGCGCGGGTGTGGTTGGGAAAGAGACGGGAGTACGTGCGCTGTGTGTGCACCTCTTCTCTTTGTGCATGTCCCCCACCTACGTGGGTGTGTGTGATAGGTGTGTGTGATAGAGATACAAACCTAGACATAATGCGCCGTCCATCCCCATGCCTCCACCCAGTGCGACCACCAGTCACCACCACGCCCCACTCCTCCTCGCCTTCTCTCTCATCTTTCTCCCTCCATTTTTATATACAAGGGGCCACTATCAAAATTACAATTTGCAGATATACAAGGCCACTAACATTAATCGATGCAATATTGATGGTGTTTGCCTCATGGTACTAGCAAAGGAGGACATTAATTAGCCCTTGCATGCATGCGGGAGTTTGTAAAAAATGCATCTTGATGTTCCGTGCAATGCACGGGCATCTTGCTAGTCCATGAAAACAACACATGGCAAAATTCCACGGCGAACGAGGGATTTGAATCTGTTGGGAGGGGCTGTTTGGATCTTGCCCAGGGTAGCCAAAATATTGGCGACTACTTCGCCATGGCCGGCACCGCTCGAGTTCATCCTAACATTGCCCTCTTCTGTGGAGCCCATGCGGGGTCGACGAAGGTCCTCGCAACAAAAGGATCCGGCAAGACACCTGTTGTGTACGCCAGCGTCGCCTCCGCGGTGGCCTTCATGGGACCCAAGCGGCGGCGTCCTCCCGTGTTCTACTTCTCCTCGATGATGGTGGTGGACGTGGAGGCGCTGGCCACCGACTGGCAGCTCTCCGCGCACCCGGCTTCTGTCACTGCTTGCATGGCGCGGCCGCCGGCATGGGAGTTTCGGCCACAAAAACGGGAGACGTGGTACGAGGCGGCGGCGTGGACGGCAGCAATGACGCACGTGCGCTGCTCCTCGTTGAGCTGGCCTGGAGCGGCGAGTTGCTGAACCGTGTGCCGGCTTGGGGCGGCAACTGGCTCCGTCGGGCGAGGGGAGGGAGGTGGATCAGCGAGCTACATAGCCCGTATCCGTCGGGCTACCCAGCCGACTAGGATGCAGAATAACTACTCTTCGTAAGCCATTGTAAGAGTGGACAAAATGGTGGAGGAGATAGGGGAGCGGCGAAGGTGTGCGATTCTTGGCCGGCGTTTGGCCTCATTTAAATAGGAGATTAAATAGATGGCGCGGCCGGCGTTGCGTTTAACGCCGGCCCGGTAATGAACGGACGTGTGTCCAGAGTGGGTTTCTCGGCTTCCACACGGGCGGGTTTCATGGAGGCATTTGAATGCGGCACGGAGGCGTGTTCAGCCGGGTGTGCCGCGAGTGGCGCCCTCGACTCTGACCTAGGATACCGCGCCGTTCTTCCACTGACATGTGGGCTCTTTGGTTGCATGGCCTGCATGTCAGTGACCCAACGCAAGCAGCGCACAGCAGAGGAACCTTTGGTGGGCCAGGGCGATCAAAAGCGGGCATTTCATAAACCGATGATTGTTCATTGAGTGTGACGTCATCTTTTTCATGTAGATAAGCCTACTATGTTGATAGCCCGTTCGATACGTTGTGATTCATAAAGACCGCTGCAAACATCAATGTTCTGCTTATCACAGATAAGATTGATTAATACCCGTAACAATCCATGTCCTTAACAAAGGGTGCATGCACGTATAGGTTGAATGTGTGTCTTGCGTCGTGTGCTATGTGCATGCAGGCGTGCGAGTGTTGCGTGCATGCAAGGGTACGTTTGAGTGTTGCATGCATGGGTGCGTACGTGTGTGTGTTCGTGAGTGCATGTGTACGTGTCAGTGTTGCACGCCAGCATGCGTGCGTGTGTATGTGTCAGTGTTGCACGCCTACATGCGTGCTTGTCTTGTGTGCGTGCATGTGTACGTGCGGGGTGAGGCTACATGTTAGTCGACTGACTTTTTCATCTCTGGTCATTAGATTTTCCAGTCGTTGGATATGAAATCAAGGGCCTCCAGTGTATCATCAAACTCCACCCCCCGGAGCCGCCAGCCACCACCGGCCGAACCGTGAGCCCCCGCCGCCCGCGGCCGGCCCGCCTT
>NC_057806.1:559882930-559902354 GCF_018294505.1 Triticum aestivum
CAACCGCCGGTGACTGCCAACCAGAGGTCTCACGACTTCGAATACCCACTGACCACTAATTTATTACCATTTGTGTCCTTCATATACGCGCTGACGGGTGGGCCCTATGGTAATGTGCGCTGCTGAGTGTGGACCGTTTGACTGGTCAATTGATTGTGTTATCAACAAATTACGGAGCTGTATGGTGAGCCAGTGACCATACGGTCACCCTAAAATGTACTCCTATTTTATTAACACAGTACGGACTCAAACTACCATTTCTTTCTTTCATATACGGGCTGACAGGTGGGCCCACGGTTACGCGCCCCGATGGTGCAACACTAGTTGCGCCGCGTGGAACGTTTGACTGGTCAATTGATTGTGTCATCAACAAAATACGGAGTTGTACGGGTGAGCCAGTGACCGTATAATCATGATATGTATTTGTTTAACACGGTACAGATGCAAGGGCTCATATATACGTGCAAGCACTCACCGCTATAAGCGCACACACGCGAACCCGACCCCTATGAGCACCTTCGAGAGAGTGGGCCAGCATATATGATCTTGAGATTTTACGAAGTCACCATAGGTGCCTCGTAGTCGAGTGGAACGTCTCCTCCCACTGAACGTACGTCGCCGAAAAATACTGAAATTAACACAAGATAAATGCGAGCACCGGGACTTTAACCTTGGTGGGCTCGAGAAACCACTGTCCTCTAACCATCCAACCACATGTTGGTTAGCACGACAAAATGTATGCGGTGACCGTGATGAGCTTATTCTGAAGTCTAGTGACCATATCGTGCTTTCGCTTCAAATACAATGACCGTAAGTGTCGTCAACAAAATACGGAGCACGCATCAAATGCAAAGTCCGTCAGTGTCATCAACAAAATATGGAGACGTATCGTGAGCTAGATACCATTGTACTATTGTATATGCTTATTCTCTTAGTGGCCGATTGCGTGTGTGGTGTGGTGGGCACATCATTTCTAGTTGTGGTGGGTCAACATGAAGACTCATGGGTCGGTTCCATCCTGCACCACATATAGGTTGGACCGAGATGTGCTATACGAAGACCCATGTGGAGGACTCGGCGTACAACACGAAGCTACCAGAGTCGCGAAGGACTCTATCCCCACTGGTGATAAGCCGACTATATATGATTTGTAACCCTAGGCCCTTAGTATGTTATACAAGCTTGGGGGCTAGTTCGGCGATAGTATCCACACACGCACAATGCCTGGTATTCACGTGTACTTTGTACACACCCCTATCACTAATATACAGTACCAGGAGTAGGCTCTTTCTTCAACTGCAATTGAATTCTAGCATGTGCATGTGTTTATTTCATATTATCGATCCATAGAGTGAGAGCGGTTTGAAATACAGGCAATGGATGCTTTTGCAATTCATATATAAACATTAATTAGTGCACTCCATGTTGTTAGTGTGAAGAACTTTATACATTTGTCACTTGCATGGATACATTCCAAATTGCTAGCTACGAAATAGAATACATGTCGAATTCAACATAAAGGGGGTTTCGAAGATTCAAATTCATAGGAAGTGCATTCATCTATTTGAACCCGAGATAATGGCATTTGTAAATCAGATGTAAAAGGGGGCATCAATCTTTGTTGTGAGTTTGAACATGCTATATATATTCATACGCATATCTAACTTTTTTTTGCAACCAAGGAGATTATATCTGGAACCATGCATGAATTGAGGTAAGTTGCATATTTTTTAATATATACTCATGTACAATGTATATTCAAATGTACCCCCTCCATTCCAAAATAATCGTAGCTTTAGGATTTTCAAGAGTAAAGATTTGTGAAGTTTGACAAATCCTGAAAGTTCAATTCAAGAGAACCGAAAACGTTAATGCTTCTGCTCCCAAATATTGAACGAAGCGCCAAATAGGCCTGTGGTCACCCGAAACCGCGCGAGACTAATGTTTTGGTGGTAGGAAATTACTGTCCTGACTCTGGCCCGTGTAGCCTATCGGCCCGATGTCCAAAGGTCTAAACCGGGGTAGGTTTGTAACTTCACCAAGACGCCAGAGAAGCATTCATACGCCGTGGGCGCCTACCCATGCGCTCGGCCGAAATCTATCCCACCCACATTTGGGACACCTGACATGACTGTCCTACCCCCAACCCGCAATTTGTCCAAAATTTTAGATGGGGGGAAAGTTTGTAACTTTCCCCAAATTTCAAACAAGCGCGTCTCAAACCGAAACATTGTTCCCCCTCAGTTCCCCGCCTCCCTACGTTTCCCCATTCATACTCCTTGGGCGCGAAAACGCCCTCTCCACCAGCCGCGAAACCCCAGTCTCCTCCGTCCTTCACCCCATAGCGGCCAATCCACCGCCGCCCTCCTCCATCATGCCGGAGCCGATACCCCGGCGTCGTCGTCCAACGCAACCGCAACCGCAACGCCCTCAAGGACTTAGCAGCTGAAGCCGAGGCAGAGCTGCCTCCACGACACCGATGCCGACGTGCGCCGTACCAAAACCACTCCGACCACGCCGTCCTGTGCCTCACTGTTGCGGCTCCACTGTCGCAACCGTCCACCGCACCGGAGCTGTTCCCGCTACGCCGTCGTTTGCCGCCTCGGATCTGCTTCCCCGCCGCCGACAGACGGCCACCGCACCACACTCAACAACTTGGCCATGGGTTCGTCCAAGGCTGCACCGTCCTCCACAATTTCTGGTCTCCGGTGAACAACAAGAAGATCGTTGGAAAAACAGAAGGAGGGCACAGCACTGCCAGCAGAAAGAGGTACTCCTCTTCCCATATTCGTGCAAATCTTATGTCTCTGCTCACACCGTATTCATCCCATGAAAGAAACTAGTTGAGCGCTTCTTACTGCATCTTCTTCGTGATACTAAATGCACAAGGTTTCCTCCCTTGTACTATTTCACCTTTGCTAGAGGTCAGTAGCCCGCCTGGATTTCAATTCAGGGTCAATCGAACCGCAATTAAAAGAAGAAGCACCCGCTTAGGCGCGCGGAGCACCTAGTCCGCCTGCTCCCTGGGGAAGCGGGGTGTGGGGCGCAGGAGCTGCTTGCGCCCGATCTGGAGGTCGGCGGGGCTTGAATGGATGGCCGGGGGCGGTGCCAAGCACGGCGGTGTAGTGAGGTCAAGGGGAGGGCGCAGGCAGGGGAGGAATACTGGGCCGGTGGTCGCTGGCGTTTCGAGGAAGATCGTCAACACTGACTGGCTGGAGGTAGATGAAGGCGATCTGCCCGTTCTTTGTACATCGGACGGTGCAAAAAAAATGGACTGGCCTATTTGCTTTTAGTCGACTGTTATTTCATAGAATCCTATAGTAATTTAGTGTGTCATGCATGTTGTAGAGCTATCATATGTCTCCCGTCATTTATTTCTCACCGACCTGCTATCTGCTACCTTTACACTATACTAATTGTGCACTATCACCGTTACTGTGAGACCCCATACTCGTTTAAAGAGTGCAGTGTCATCCTCCCCACATGATTCTCAAGAAACAGCAAGGCTAAATGAAGATAGTCAACGTAGCTCTCTAGTTGATCACCGCAATTCCCCCACACCACCATCGCAGGTGCTTGCTCTTACTTGGCAGTGTGATATGTGGTTGCATGTTGCATATGGTGTCGTACCTTGTAATGCTTCTAATTAGGGTAAATTGCATCTGCTTAGTTAACACATTATACCTGTGAATATGACATGCCTTCCTGTTTTCGGTACATACTATGTCTTTCTATTAACCATGTTCTTACATCAAACTACTTTTCTTGTGTATCCCTCATCAATGCTCCTAATTTGTTAAATTGCATCTCCTTAGCTTACACATTATACATGTGAATATGACACGCCTTCCTGTTTTTGGTACATACTACATCTGCCTATCACACCATGTTCTTACATCAAACTACTGTTCTTGTGTATCCTGCGTCTATCGCTTATGATGAGACAGTCATGCGCGTTGGTTAATATGAGACGCAATACTCTTATAAAGAATGCAATTTCGTCCTCTCCACATGATTCTCAAGAAACAGCAAGCCTAAATGAAGATATTGAACGTAGCTCTGTACCTGAAGACCGCACTTCCCCTACACCACCATCACAGGTGCTTGCTCTAACTTCGCAGTGTGATATGTGGTTGCATGTTGCATACGGTGTCTAGCTTGTAATGCTTCTAATTAGGGTAAATTGCATCTGCTTAGTTTACACACTATACCTGTGAATATGACATGCCTTCCTATTTTTGGTACACACTACATCTATGTGTTAACCTTGTTCTTACATGAAACTACCTCTCCTATGTATCATGCATCAATCACTTACGATGAGTCACCTTTATTCGTTGCATATTGCATATTATTTCTATCCTGTTGCCATGTATTGCTTCTAATTTGGTCAAATACATTTGTTAGGGCACCCTTTTAATTTGGCAGAGTGATATTGGTTTCATCTTTCATATGGTTTCTAGCTTGCATCGATTCTAACAAGTTCAAGCACCTTGTGCTTAGTTTACACTTTATACATCATATATGTCAATATGTCACGCCGTCCTGTTTTTCATACATATTCCATCCTCCTATCATGCGGCTGCCTTACATGAAAGTAGTGTTCGTCAGTATCATGCATCAATGAGTTCTCAAGAGCAAATTTTATTCCTTTTTCTTGTGGGTTTGACTTGACAAGGCAAAATCGAGAAAGAGGAAGGAAAAGAGTAAGGAAGGCGATGATGGTGGTCCTCTGCAGCAACGTAAACGGAGCATTTGTACCGATTCTCCTTGTACTGATAGTGCATTACAAGGTCCAAGTCTCCGCTCCCCTACTCCACCATCCAAGGTGCTTGCTCTAACTTGGCAGTGTGATATCTGGTTGCATGTTTCATATGGTGTCTAGCTCGTATTGCTCCTAATTAGTGTAAACTGCATCTGCTTAGCTTACACATGATACATGTGAATATGACACGCTTTCCTGTTTTTGGTACATACTATATCTGTCTATCACACCATGTTCTTACATGAAACTACTCTTCTTGTGTATCCTACATCAGTCACTTATGATGGGACACCTTTAAGTTGGCAGTGTGATATTGGTTTGCGTCTTGAATATGATTTCTAGCATGTATTTCTTCTAGTTTGATGAACGCCACCTATGACGAGACAGTTTTAACTTGGCAGAGTGATATTGATTGCACCTAACATATGGTGTCTTGCAGTGTAGATGATGACTCCCCTACTCCACCATCACAGGTGCTTTCTCTAACTTGACACTATTATATGTGGTTGCATGTTGCGTATGATGTCTAGCTTGTATTGCTTCTAACTTGAATTGCATCTGCTTACTTTACACATAATGCCTGTGAATATGACACGTGTTCCTATTTCTAGAACATACATGTACATGATGAGCACATCTCCCCTACTCCACCATCACCGGTGCTTGCTCTTACTTGGAACTGTTATACGTGGTTGTGTTTTCCGTATGAGGTCTAGTTTGTATTGCTTCTGGTTATGTTGAATTGCATCTGCGTAGCTTACAACTTATACCTGCAACGATTACTTACCCATAAGACACGCTATCGTACGTGTGAATATGAAACGTTATCTTTTTTTGTATATATTCCATCCTCCTATCCTGCGCTTGCCTTACATCAAAGTAGTGTTCGTTTGTATCATGCATCAACCAGTTATGCAGAGCTATTTTATTCATCTTCTTGTGGTTTTGACTTCATAAGGCAATATCAGAAAATAGGAAGGAAAAGAGTAAGTTAGGGGATGTTGGTGGTCCTCCGCACCGACGCAAACAGAGACTCTCTAGATTTGCCACTGCTACTGCTAATGAAGTTGAAGTCCCAAGTCTACATGATGAGTTCATCTCCCGTACTCCACCATCGCAGGTGCTTGCTCTAAGTTGACAGTGTGATAATTGGTTTCATGTTGCATATGTTGTCTAGCCTGTATTTCTTCTATTTTGATTAAATTACACCTGCTGAGTTTATACGTTATACGTGTGCATATGACATGGCTTTCTGTGTCTAGAATACACTACATCTATCTATAATACCATGTTCTTACATCAAAGTACTGTTGTTGTGTATCCCGCATCAGTCACTCATGATTGGACGCTTTTAACATGGCAGTTTGATAGTGGTTGCATCTTGCATTGATTTCTATGTTGTACTGCTTCTAATTTTTCGAATTGCCACTTATGACAAGACACTTTTAACTTGGCAGAGTAATATTGGTTACATCTTTCATATGGTGTCTAGCTTGCATTACTTCTATTTTCTTGAAAATCCTTCTGCGTAGTTTGCACATCGTAGCTGTGAATATGTCATGTCGTCCTGTTTTTCTTACATATTCCATCCTCATACGGTTGTCTTACATCAAAGTATTGCTTGTCTGTATCATGCATCAATGAGTTCTGAAGAGTGATTTTATTCTTTTGTGTTGTGGGTACAGCTTGACATGGCAAAGTCAAAAAAGAGCAAGGAAAATAATATAGTAGGCAGTGCTGTTACTCGTCCGATGAAACGGAAAAGGTTCTGCCGTCGAGATTCTGCTGGTACTCATAGTGCAGTAGAAGGTCCAAGTCCATCGGCTAAATCTACAAACACAATATCACCTGCTCCACCAGCTGCAGCATCCGCTTCAACTGTACCAGCATCTCAACCAGCTACTCGTTCATTTTCTCCGGAACTGGCCAGTTCCCAAGCTGCCTTCACACCTAACACTACTTCTGAAGCACTGCTGACACAACAGGACTTGGCAAGATCAGATGAACCTCATGAGCATCAACACCAAGACGGTACCTGACCGAGTCAAGTTGCAGTTGCATGCTCCTTTATATGTACTCTCACAGTTTGATGTACACTGACACTTTCCATATTCGTTGTTGAACTAGCACCACGGCGCAAGCGGAAATAGACATCAGGGATAATGCTTGATAGATTAACAAAATCTAAAGGTGGAAGAATGGAGATCCATTTTGAGGCAGGTTTAAAAAGGCCACGTGATGCTACAGAGTCAGCCAAGTTAGTATCAGAGGCAGCCGTTGCCGTTAGGTGTCATGCATGTATCCTCCCAACGTGGATCCAATACAGGAATGAGAAAGACAATACCCAGTTTAACACCTTCCTTGACCATTTATCCGTAAGTAATGTTATTCATCGCAATTAGTAATATTGTCTTGCTCTATACCATACTTTCTAACTTCCTCCTAATAAGACTCACATTCTTTTTTCAACAGATGAGGTTCAAGTTGGATCCAAAAGATGATGCAACTAGACAATCATGCACTCATGTTTTTCAGTATGCTCTGCGACAGTATCGGTACCACCTTAGAAAATCTCACTTTGAAGGCAAGGCTAACAATGAAATCGCCCAAACATCTCCAGTGGAATATATTACAGATGAAGACTGGACAGCCCTCATTAAACACTGGTCTGATCCAAAGTATCAGGTAGGCTATATGTATTTGATCAGACCACACATTGAACTTGTATTTATGTATGTGTCTTACAAGTGTATCTTCTTCTAGGCTAACTGTTTGAAGAACAAAACCAACCGTTCTAAAGTGAAATTCCAACAGACCATAGGATCTCGTAGCTATATTGCATACTACGAGGCTCTTGTAAATAGCTGCTACTTCCTTCTTTTTTTCTGCCATATTATCGTATCTATATTGACTTGTTCCAAATACAGAGGAAATCCCGTGCGGACCAAAAAGAACCTGAACCGAATGCAGTGCAAATCTTCAAGGATTGCCACACCAGCAAGATGAAGGGCATGAGCACACCAGTTCAAGCCGCTGTTGTAAGTCCTTACTCCTCCTGCCTTGAACTGATTGGTACTGTGATGTGTTCATTTAACTACTTGGTTTGCAGCCAATGTCAGTTACTCTGTTCACTTTTATTCACAGTTGTCTTAACGTATCATTTCACCTTACATGGTTTAAAAGAGATGAAGGATATTCTTTTGGTCTTGATCTGTAATCTAGTTGTTATGTTCACGTGCGCACACAATGATAAAATAGCCTGTTTGTTTTATATCTGTTTGCCCATGATATGAATGATGTCATACTATGTCCATCCTACTTTAAACCATGTCTCTTTATCCTTAGATGTCAATGAATGTGAGGAAATAGACAATACAGTAGGCATGCTACATGGACATATGTTCCGAAAGTGATTTTATTATGCAGTTGGCACTACAATACATGCTAATGTATTACAGTAGTTCACGAAAATAAGTTACGTATAAACGTTTAACCTACTTTGTTTGTTTTTATCTCATTAGTAACTTATCTGGTACACTAATCTACAAGTTAAAACTTTCAGGAAGCTAAGGAACAAATGATTGAATAGCCACAACCACCTGAAGGTGACGAGGCTACTACAGGCACAATGTCACCTCTTGCTGCAGTGCGTCAGTATCTTTCCGCTAACAGTGCAAAAAGCACCTTCCTGCGTAATTCTGGGTTGGTTGTCAAGGTAACCTCGTCCAAATCGCCTACTGAACAAAATCTTCCTGCTAGACAGAGTGATATATCTGTGCTCCAGACACAAGTCCAATCCCTAATGGACGTTGTTTCGGAAACAAGAATAGTGGTTGAGAAATGTCGTCAAGATATGAATGGTTTTGAAACCAGTCTATCAGACATTCGCTTCGTTGTTCAAGTCCAATGGCGGAAAAAGGTGGAGATCGTGCTGCTCCATCAGATTCTACAGCCTGAAACATTAGCACTCAGGTCAAATGATATGTGCTTCTATACATCTGATGATTCTTTTATCTAGAAGGACTGTAAACTTTATGCCAACAGGCCTTTTTTGTATGGTTGGAATTTATTTTGTTGTGATACAACATTTATGATGCTGCCTAAGGCTGTAGTAATTACGACGCTATTTTTGTATAGTGTAGGTTTATCTTAGTAATGTAATCTGCCGAAAGCTTCCTAGGAGCCCAACAAGCCAACATTCGTCGGGCCCATTCCAATTGGGCTAAAAACGATTACGGGCCGAAATTGGCATGTAGCCCACTAAAAATATCTGGGCCTAAATCAGCATAAGCTTTCATATTTTTCTAGTAGGCCTGTGCCCATAGTGGGCCTTTAATAGGCCTAAACATAATCTGCGCCCTCAGTAAAAATAGGCCGTTTACAGGTGTAAATATATCGAGCCCATAAAATACATGGGCCTTTAATAGACCGAAAGTGAGATTGGGCCCTGATTGTGCCAAATAACCCACTGGCCTTAACAGGCCGAAATTCGGACAAGCCGTAAATGCGCCGATCTAATACATGGGCCTTTAACAGGTCGGAACTTCGGTCGGGCTAGATTATCGTCATTTCTATATGGGCCGTTAATGGGCCTGATATGACGTTGGGCCACATATGGCCCATGGTTTACGTCTGGCTTTAACAGGCCGAAAATGACAACAGGCCAAAAGTGGCCCAAAGCTATAGTGGGGCTCTAACAGGCCGAATGTCAGACATGGCCAAATATGACCCAAATCCTTCACGGTCGTTTATGGGCCGAAAGTTTTGATGGCCTGTAAATGGGCCCAAATGAAGCCGGACCTTTAACAGGCCGGAACACCGGGCTGTAATTTGGCCCAATTACTTAGCGTACTGTTAACGGGCCAGAAGTGACCATGGGCCGCGTTGATGACAAGTTTAGGACAGGCCGTTGATGGGCCGATTTGACAGAGAAAGTTGGGCCTTTAGTTGGGCCGGCCCATTATGGTCGGCAGAATCTTATGGGCCTTTAGCTGGCCCGGCCCATTATGGTCCGCAAAATCTTGTGGGCCTTTAGCTGGGTCGGCCGATTATGGTCTGCAAAATCGTGTGGGCCTTTAGCTGGGCTGGCCCATTATGGTCCGCTAAATTTTGTGGACCTTTAGCTGGGCCGACCCATTATGGTCCGCTAAATCTTATGGGCCTTCGGTTGGGCCAGCCCATTTAATCTTTGTGGGCCACTTTTGGGCCGGTCCACGTGTCAACATATCATAGGCCCATCTCGCCCATTGGATCCGTCAGCCAATGAGAATTTTACACGTGGAAAATCGGCATTGATCGTGGCTGTTAACGGGTTATCGGATCCAAAATCCGACCTGATAGCTTAACGACGTTCTGTTACGGTGGATGCCATGTGTCGGTCACCCTTGACGAAAGCACTTCTATGACGCGCGATTTATCGTCATGGAAGTGGACACTTCCGTGATGATAATTTTGGCAATGTCATGGAACACTTCTACGACAGCACAGGTATGACTATCTTGATTCTGTCATAAATTTGTCATGGATGTACATGCATGACAAAAAAAGCGACCTACTGTGACAAACACGTATCATCACGGAAGTGTATTTTTTTGTAGTGCTTTCTAAAAATTCTATTTTAGCTCTAAGCATAGCGGTTATTTTCTTACTTTCATCCATAGAAACATGCAAAGCTTTAATTGATTCAATCACATCAACTTTAATCTTGAGATTTTCTACATCATGGGAAATTCTATAAATGCTTCTAGACATATCATTAATCTTATTCAATTTTTCTTCTATTGTAGTATTGAAAAAAATTGAGCAATGATAAATTCTTTAATATTACTCTCAAGATCAGAGGGGTTCCTATTATTATTGTAAGAAAAATTACCATAGAAATTACCATAATTATTAGAGGAATTTCCAGGAAAAGGGCCTAGGATTAAAATTACCTCTATAAGCATTGTTAATAAAATTGTTTCGCGAGACAAAATTCACATCTACAGGATCACTATTTTTCTCAATCAAGGTAGACAAAGGCACATCATTAAGATCAATAGGAGCACTTTTACTAGTAACCAATTTCATAAGAGCATCAACTTTTTCACTCAAAGTACTAATTTCTTCAACCAAATTAACTTTTTTACTAGTAGGTGCTCTTTCGGTATGCCATTGTGAATAATTTGCCATAATATTATCAAGCAATTTAGTAGCTTCACCCAAAGTAATTTCCATAAAAGTACCACTCGCGATGGAATCTAAAAAAATTCGAGAAACAAAATTCAATCCCGCATAAAAAATTTGTATGATCATCCAAAGATTTAAACCGTGAGTAGGACAATTTCTTAGCATCAATTTCATTCTTTCCCAAGATCGCGCAACATGTTCATGCTCAAGTTGCTTAAAATTCATGATTTGAGTTCTAAGGGAAATAATTTTTGCGGGCGGAAAATACTTAGTAATAAAAGCATCTTTGCACTTATCCCAAGAATCAATACTATAGCGAGGCAAAGAAGAAAACCAAATTTTTGCATGATCCCTCAGAGAGAAAGTTAATAATTTCAACTTCACAATATCATTTTCCACATATTTTTTCTTTTTCATATCACGCAATTCTATGAATGTTTTTAGATGGGACGCGGCATCCTCATTAGGAATACCAGAAAATTCGGAGGCAAAGTTTGGCGCCGAGGCCCAGTTATTAACACTCCGACCAACGCATTTTATGATGTCTACCGGAGTCTTAGAGGCTCTGCCTTTGTCCTTTGTGGTTATCTATATCGACCCCAAGGCCAGTTTCTCAAAACTAGCCTTGGGCTCGGGGGCTACTCATTGTCTATGCTACCTAAGTATGGTGCTGCAATATAAGCGAAAACATCTTCGGACAGATACACGGATTTGCAAATATATTTGAACAGGGAAGTTATCCTCAATACAGAACAGAAGCATACCTTGAAGCTTGTGACGAGGCCCTTGAAGACCTCACACATTCCGGCCTCTGTAGACCAGAAGCCTTGTAGCGCCGCGCCGACCAGTGCGCGGTGCTCTTCTTTTTGGGAGGAACTCGCAAGGGTCGCCTGCATCTCTTCGGTCCATCTCGTGGTAGCCTACCCTGGTGCAGGAGGTAGGGGTGGCAAAGCCTTAGAGCCCAGTACCGAGGTGCTAGGCACAAGGGTCTCCAGCTACGTTGTGGACGCGGAGTCGACTTCGGCTGGGCCAATGTCTGGCCCAACCCTTCTTGATCGACCTCGGGGACCATGTCCCCCTGGACCTATTGGACCGAGGTCTCAACCTCACCCATGACGACTGACCCTCCAGCCCCCGTTGTTTCGATAGGGGGCGGAGTAGACGTCAATTCCCATAACCCCTCTTGAGGTAGAGGGGGAGTGGTGGGGTCGGGTGTCGGTGTCAAAACCGGTGGATCTCGGGTAGGGGTCCCGAACTGTGCGTCTAAGGTCGATGGTAACAGGAGATAGGGGGCACGATGTTTACCCAGGTTCAGGACCTCTCTATGGAGGTAATACCCTACTTCCTGCTTGATTGATCTTGATGAATATGAGTATTACAAGAGTTGATCTACCACAAGATCATAATGGCTAAAACCCTAGAAGTCTAGCCTGTATAATTATGATTGTCCCTATGGACTAAACCCTCCTGTTTATATAGACACCGGAGGGGACTAGGGTTGTACAAAGTCGGTTACGAAGAAAGGAATCTTCATATCCGGACGCCAAGCTTGCCTTCCATGCCAAGGAGAGTCCCATCTGGACACGGGTGGGAGTCTTCGGTCTTGTATCTTCACAGCCCATCAGTCCAGCCCATGTCCAATAGGCCGGACGCCGGAGGACCCTTAGTCCAGGGCTCCCTTAATAGCCCCTGAACCAGGCTTCAATGACGAGGTGTCCGGCGCGCAGATTGTCTTCGGCATTGCAAGGCGGGTTCCTCCTCCGAATACTCCAAAACAGCCTTCGAACACAAAGAACGTGTCTGGCTCTGCAAAACAAGTACCGCACACAACCACAGAGAGTATAATATTTCACGAGTCCAATCTACTGACAACTTTTTGTAGCGTGACGCCACATCACCACCCGGTAATTATTTCGAACCGTTTTTCGGCCTGCCACTCCACGTTTTGAGATGTGGTTTCATTGGCACGTCTTGTCAAAGCAGAGATCGTGTCCCCTTATTGCGGGATTCTCATCAATACAGGTGTGGGTAACCCAACCGTGCCGTCTGCGCGGCCCTTTGGAAACAGACGAGTTTTAAGGCGAGTGGCGAGGCGCTTGATATTCGTTGCCTTTATAAAGGGATAAGGATTCACCCCCTTTCACCCACGCCTTCTCTCTCTCTCTCTATGCCCACCCATTCTCGAGCTCCAACGCCCAAGTCATCATCTCTTCCACCCCAAGAAAGCACTCCGATCATGTCCGGATCCGAAGCGCAGGGCAAGTGGATGGTCTCCTCCGTCAAGGAGGAAGACATAATCAAGCTCCGGGAGGCTGGATATTTGGCCAAGGAGGTCTCCCACCGGCTTCCAACCGAGGGATAGATCGTCCCTACCCCAGAGCCCCATGAGAGGGTAGTGTTCATCCCTCACTTCGTCCGCGGATTGGGATTTCCCCTCCACCCATTCGTCTGCAGGCTTATGTTCTACTACAGGATGGATTTCCACGATCTGGCCCCCAACTCCTACCTCAACATCTCGGCATTTATTGTCGTGTGCGAGGCCTTCCTCCGCATCCCACCCCACTTCAGACTGTGGCTCAAGATTTTCAACGTGAAGCCGAAAGTGGTGGATGGTCAACACGCAGAGTGCGGAGGCGCCATGGTGAGCAAAATGCCCAACGTTACATGGCCCAAAGGTACCTTTGTAGAAACCATAAAAGGGTGGCAACAGCTGTGGTTCTACGTCACAGAGCCTCGCGACACCACCTGGGCCGCGGCCCTCGAATTTAAGTCCGGGGCCCCAATGCGGCTCACCTCCTGGCTAGAGAAGGGTCTGGACTGGGCTTCGTCAGATGAGCTGACGCTACTGCAGACACGTATCAGGAGCATGGTTGACAAGAACATCAAGCTCGTCAACGTGATCCAGGTGATGCTTGTTCGTCGGATCCTTCCCTGCCAACGCCGAACTTGCCATTTGTGGGAGTTTGATCCGGCCAAGCACCAGACCTTGCAACAATTCTTTGGCACCACGCACGAAAATATCTGGAAGGTGCTATTCAAGGGAAACCAGATGCGGCTAGAAACGACCGAGGACCGCGGTCATGACCTGACTCATCCAGCCAGTCCGGTGAGTTTTCCATATTACGCAGTATATCCTCCGCCTGTATATCCTAGAAGATGTCTAAGCTTTCCCATTTAACTTTTCAGGGCTGGACAAAGAAGGCGAAGGGAATCCAGTGTCTGGCTCCGTTGCCCAAAGACCCATCCATCCCACGTCTGACGAAGGTGCTGGTTCCGGCATCCTACCAGGCGCCAGAGAAGAAGGCCAAGAAAAAGGCCAAGGAGACCAGAAGCGGTCTCCGCTGCAAGGGCACTTCAAACGTGGCATCCGAAGACACCGAGACTCACTCCTCCACTGCCGAGGACAACGAGGAGGAGGAGAGCCAATCTCCCCCTGAGGGGGGAGGAAGAAGAGGGCGGCCTCCACAAATCTGGAGGCAGAAGCATCCAAGAGGGGGAAGGTCTCCCTCGCAGATAACTCCGTGTGGGACATCGATAGCAGCCCAGAGCGGCGCCCCCGAGATAAGCCCCTGGCCGAATCGTGAGTACTCAAAGACCCTGACGTATTTATATATCAGCCTCTTTACTTTGTAGTTTTAACGCGTTGAACCACGCACCTGCAGTCTGGCTCGTTCCGACCTCGAGTGATCCTCATCTTTGGGGAATTCGCTGGACCCGAAGGTGATGGACAGCGGGTCCCTTTCGGCGGCCTCCTCTCCCAGGGCAATGGATGACACCGAGGTGTTGTCCCGAAGGATCCCAGGCCAGGGAGAGACGCAGGAGGCCATTAGGGTGGTGCCAGAGGGTGAAACCTCGGCCGCCGGACACATGGGGGAGCAAATCCCCATGGAGACTGGCGACGGGGGACATATCCAATTCGGCCCCCAGTCGAATATGGTCCGGAGACCTATACGGCTCCGGAATCTGGCAAGCAGCCTCCTTCGAAAGAAGGAGGTGTGCCCATTCCGTCGGTGACCTCTGTCCAACCAAGGGCACCGGATACCCTACTGGAAGCGCTGCGAGGCGCTTCCATTGTTGAGGAACACCGTACCCTCATGGGTACGGTGATTGAGAAGATTCAATCCGCGAAGAGCGGACTGACCGAAGCATGCATCAGCCTTCTAACAGGCTTTGAGGTAAGCGACGCAATTATATGAAAAGAATGCCATGTATAGACAGTAGCCCCTGAGACTTTGTCCGGTGTTCGGAAAGAAAAGCCAGACAAAAGATCAAATAACCTCCGCAGGAGACTAACTGGACATGTCTATGTGAATAAGCAGGCGTCATTGCTGGCTGCGACTTCTCATGCTGCTGAGGTCTCCGTACTGAAGCAGAGGCTGGAGCGGACCGAGGAGGAGCTCGGCCAAGCAAGGAAGTAGCTGGAGGATAATCAAGGTGTGTAATGACCTGCTGTATATTCAGAAAGGATAAATGATTTGTGTTGACCAAAGTGCCATGGTATTTGTAGGAGCGGCGACTGAGGTGGAAACCTTCAAGAAGGCATTGGCCGAGGCCGAGGAGAGAGCTGCTAAGGAGCAAGCCGCCCACGAAAAGCACGAGGCCAGGGTCGGTGAGGTCCAGCAAGAGCTCCAGGACGCTGTGAAGAAATGCGAGCCCTTGGAGCGCAATATTGCGGCTCAAGAGACCAAACTCGCCAAGGCTCGCCAAAGCACACAAGATGCACGGGTTGAAGCCCAGGGCGCTCTCCAGGAGATTCAAGAGGCCAAGAAGATTGCGGCGGGTAAGGCCTTCATTATGCAGAGCGAATATGTGAAGAAGAGGTACCTCTTACTAACCCGGATTTGGAGTTCTCCAGGAGCGTTTGCGGACTTGCCGCGTAGTGTAGCCGACGCTGCAGAGTTCTTCCGAGCCGAAGAGGGGAGCTCGACGGAGAAGCTGTTCTGGTCGCAATACCTTGCGCTAGAACATCCGATGCCTTTTAGCGGCCAGCTAAAACAGCTGGTCGAACTGCATAGGGTGGCCGAACTAGCCATGAAGGATTTAATAATCCGGTTGTGGCTTGCTGAAGCTATACCCGGCAGCTACTTCGGGCTCGTGAAGCGGCTGGTCAATGCCTGCCCCTAGCTTGACGTCATCAAGCGGTCGGTCTGCATCGAGGGTGCACGGATGGCCTTCACCCGCGTCAAGGTGCAGTGGGCTCACCTCATCCTCGGAAAGCGAAAGATAATTACTGTCCTCCAAGTCTTCGTTTACGGCCTGTTCATTAGAGCTGACTCACCCATCTTCCCATTCATCTTGTTCGGAAGTTGGCTCAACGGGGTCTTCATTGTCTTTGGAATCGTCCGGAGTATTATATTCTCCTGTGCTGGTATTGCTGTTTTTTCTGCGGCATGATTTAGAACGGCGCTGCTGACGCCGGTGCTTTGGATGTATGTCAGGAGGTTTATCCTCGACTGGGTCTTCTTTGTCATCGCCGTTATTCTCTTTGGGTGTATCCACCATATACACATCATACGAAGAGGTGGCCAACCAGCGTCCGATAAACGGTGTGTTTTGGGCCTGCTCGTCTCCTGCATCGTCGTCCATACCGTTGATGTCTTAGGAGCTGTAATCGAGCATATTGGTTAAGTCCTCAATAGTGGCTATGAAGTGGGAGGTGGGTAGGAAGTGAAATTCCCCGTCATCAACCCCCAGTTCAAACCGGATATAATTCGGCTGTGAGTCCCCTGCTAAGGAGAGGGTTTTTAATGAGTTTAGCACATCGCCTAAAGGTGAGTGCAGGAAGATGTTCGCGGCGCTGAATTCTACGATCGGGGCCTGGTCGGGCTCGACGGGCGCGAACGCGCCTGGTTCAGAACCTGTGGCCAAAGACGAATCCGAGGTTCCGGTGACATAGGTCATGCTCGAGGTTGGGTTTGTGTGTGGCTCCAGCGCCGCTGAGTCTGCGGCTCCCGTGGCGGGGTTGAGCTTCCCGTCCTCGGATGGCGCAATCTGCTCCGGATCTAGGGTCGGAGCACTTACAGGTGCTATCTCATGGGTATGGTCCGATGACAGATTTAGGTCATGCTCATCGCAGTGGCAGGGAGCGGGTGCCATGGGCTCGAATCCGTCGAAGATCAAATCTCCGCGAGTATCAGCAACGTAGTTCAAGCTTCCAGACCTAACTTGATGGCCAGGGGCGTAGCTGTTGACCTGCTCTAGATGGCCAAGCGAGTTGGCCCACGGTGCGAAGCCGCTGAATATGAACATCTGTCCGAGGAGAAAAACTTCCCCCTGGACAGCATTGTTGTAGATGATTGACGGGGCCATCGAACCTCTTGAAGATGACACGACGGAACTCTCAATGAAAGCACCAATGTCGGTGTCAAAACCGGCGGATCTCGGGTAGGGGGCCCGAACTGTGCGTCTAAGGTCGATGGTAACAGGAGACAGGGGACACGATGTTTACCCAGGTTCGGGCCCTCTCTATGGAGGTAATACCCTACTTCTTGCTTGATTGATCTTGATGAATATGAGTATTACAAGAGTTGATCTAACACGAGATCGTAATGGCTAAAACCCTAGAAGTCTAGCATGTATGATTATGATTGTCCCTATGGACTAAACCCTTTGGTTTATATAGACACCAGAGGGGACTAGGGTTGTACAAAGTCGGTTACAGAGAAAGGAATCTTCATATCCGGACGCCAAGCTTCCCTTCCACGCCAAGGAGAGTCCCATCCGAACACTGGTGAGAGTCTTCGGTCTTGTATCTTCACAGCCCATCAGTCCGGCCCATGTCCAACAGGCCGGACGCCCGAGGACCCCTTAGTCCAGGACTCCCTCATCGGGCGTCCCACTGGGAGGTAGCAACCCATTTGAGGAGTCGCCGTTGAGTCGTGCCTTCGGCAGACTGAGCGAAAATACTTATATAAATTGTATCTTGATGAAAAAGTTACTGAAAGCTGGACGAAGTAACTATGGCGTACCTCCGGGGTGCGGGCTTTTTTCTCCCCATCGCAAGATCATCGTCATTGTTGGAATCGTCGAGGAAGGTGAACCTCCATGACGGGGCCGGCTTGCCGGCAGGCTTGGCGGAGGCCTTGTGAGGCCTCTTTAGGCCCTGTGGTCCTACCTCGGCCTCAACGTCCTTGAATGCCGCTCTCTTCCCCTTGAGGGAAGGGTTATCATCTTCCTTGTTCTCCTCGTCATCGTCGTCATAGATGGAGGAGGCGTGGGTGTCCTCGGATCGGCTGACCGAGGTCTCCCGGATTCGGAGAGCAGCCCTGCCCTTCTGGGGCTTCGACCCCTTGGGAATCACCACACACGGCTCCTCGACTAGGAGGGTCGTGAGCTGGGGGGTCCTCTCCCCCTCTAGAAATGGCGCGGTGCCTTGGTGATCCATGTCTGCAAGCATAGAATAGTTTGATTAGCTGAAACCGATATTGTAGAATATGAAGTTGTGTATTAAAAGATTACCTTGGGAGCATCATGGTCGGCTTCGAAGTCGAGATCGCCCCCTTCTGAGGGAAATTCATCCCTGGACGGCTTGAACAGCCGCATCCAAATGTCGGCCAGGGAGGACCGGAAGGAGTGAAGGACAGGGTCGGTTTCCTCGGCCTTGTGTCCCCACATCGAGGTGACCCGGAGTTGGAGTGGGAGGATGCGACGGTGGAGCATGACGTTCACTACGTCAGCTAGCTGGAGGTTCTTCTTGGCAGACCACCATCTGATCTTCTTGACCAATGCCTCCACCTCCCCTGGGTTCCCCCGGACGATGCCCTTCTTCTTCCAGGACTTGAGCTTCTTTGGGGGCCCGGTCGAAAAGGCTGGGACTTTGTCCTGGCCGGCGGCGAGCAGCTCAGTGATGTAAAACCACTTTCGCTACCATTATTTGACAATCTCGATGAACATGCCCTTGAACCAGTCGACCTTCTGGTTCTTGCTGATCATGGCCCCTCTGCACTCTGCCAGATCGGAGCCGCTAGACTTTGGCTTGACACCAAAGATCTTCAGCCATAGGCCGAAGTGCGGCTCGATGCGGAGGAAGGCCTCGCAAACCGTGATAAAGGAGGCGAAGTGGAGGATGGAGTTCAGGGCCATGTGGTGGAAGTCCAGCCCCTAGTAGAACATTACACTGCGCACGAAGGGGTGCAGCGGGAACCCTAGAACTCTGACAAGGTGGGGAATGAAGACTACCCTCTCCCCTGGTTGGGGGCGGGCACCTGCTAGTTGGCGTCAGGCACACGGTGGTGACTTTCGTGGGGATGTACCCTTCGCTCTGCAGCTCCAGAATGGTTTCCTCTGTCACGACGGAACCACCCCAATGCCCCTTGAGGGTGTTGGCCATTGTTGAGAATGGAAGGTGGGAAGTGCCGCGGAAGGAGGAGGGCAAGATTGCATCTGAGTGTTGGGGCTCAAGAGGCTGCGAGTGGGGGGAAACGAGAGTGTGGTGCTTTCCATTGCAATCCTTTTTACTCTTATAGGTTGATGAAAGGCCAAGAGTCCCCCT
>NC_057806.1:559902717-559903559 GCF_018294505.1 Triticum aestivum
GATGCCATGATGCATATGGGGAGAAACAAAATCCCTAAGAAAACGGGCACGATCTCCACTTTGATGGGACGAGCAAGTAAGAAGATTGCCTCGGGCCATGAGGTGGGTAGGCAGTAACTACTTGACCAGTCGTCGGTAAGCGCCTCTTTGATAAAGTTGTCAGGCTAGTAAACATTGTTCGCACCTATACGGCTAGCCTTCGAGGCTAAGTAATCTCGTGACTTCGGACGTTGGGTGAGCTCGATTGAGTCGTGGCCGAGGAATACTGCCCCACGAGGAGGTGGTTTATAGTGTCTCTTAGGGAGGAGTCTCAGATTGTTAAACGGCTTCTAGATCTTGCATCTTGTCCACCATGGCATCAACCAACATCGTCTTTAGACCTCCACAGCCAGGCGGCCTCCTCCGTGGAGGGTTCACCAAGCTTGTTCGTGGATTATTTACCCCTAGCATATGCCTTGATGCATCCTGGTTGGAGATCCTTTTCTTGAGTGATCAAACAATGTCGTACGACCTGCTAAAAAACAACATCGCTTAGTTATTACAATTCATATAATGGTCCTATCAACTGAAGCAGACTAAACATGAGTTGACCTTAGGAAAGGTTATGAACAGTGAGTGAAAGTCGATGCCCCCCGAGTCTCCTTGTAGACGAAGACACATATATCCCTTCTGACTGCCTTGACAAATTGTGTCCAGTTAGTGGTGATAGTTGCCCTTTTGTATTTGTCTTCTATTAAGACTAGTAAGTATGCACGTGCAACGCACGTCTTGACTGTCATCAAATAATCATCAAAATAGTAATATTGCACATGCAATACGTGGTTTGACTAACATAAATTTAA